>NC_064851.1:131219312-131380485 GCF_024139225.1 Suncus etruscus
AGGACAAATTTTTAGTTGAATGCAGTGTTAATTAGGCTTCTTCCTCATTCACTTATTAAATATTTATAAAACTTATTAAAAACTATTGAACTATTAAATATTGATATTAAGACAGTTTAAGAGCATAGCTTCAAAAAAATTTTTTTTGGTCACACCTGGCAGTGCTCAGGTGTTACTACTATCTCTACTGCTATCTCTCTGGCCTCAGTTTCAATTATTTTAGCATGTATTTTCTCTTGGTAAGACTAGTAAAAAAAAATATAATGTAGAATAATGTAAGATTTTAACTATTACAAATGACACAAAACTATATAATAATATGAGATCATATGATAGAAACTAGTCTATAATAAATTATACCAATTTTATTAATAATACCAGTGCATTGATTAAAAAACTAATTTTTATTTATCTAAAAATACTGAATAACAGCCAAAGATGTAACTCATGGGTAAAACATTTGCCTGCTTCTTTGATGCTCAATCTCCAGCACCACACACACACACACACACACACACACACACACACACACACACACACACACACACACATAAAATAAAATAAAATATTGAGTAAATACTAAGGTTTATAGTGAAAGGAAATCTTTGGTATAATAATCATAAATATGTGTAAGCAGTATACATGTTTAAAAATTAAACATAATTTTTAAATCAAACTTATGCTACTCCAACTTAAATACATTTGATTTGCCCTTGATAGATACCCTATTATGAATTTTAATTTTACAATTTTACTTGCAATTTTTAAAATGATGCCTTTATAAAGCTTATATTGCCTTGTTTTTTAAACTTGCTGAGGTTATATTTCTGGTTCTTTACGTTTCCTGAACACGACTAGGAGTAATCCCTGAACACAGTGCCAAGAGTAGGTCCTGAGCACATGAGAGTGACTCAAGTAAACCTTTCCAAATCCCTAAAATTAATAAAATGAGCTCCTCGTGTCCTACCTTTTACTTTTAAAGACTGTACTCCTTTTAACCATATAACCCTTTAACCATGTTTTATTTTATAGTGACTTCAGTTCTTTGCATTTGTAATACAAAAATATTTTTCACTTTTGACTCGTTTTGCCTCAAATTGTTCACCTGTTTCACCAGTAAATCTTACTAATACCACCTTAAAAATACACCCAAGATTCTTCATTTCTCATCAATCTACAATGTATGATTCTGATCTGAGTGACATGTTCCTTTGTTCAATTATTGAAGTAAATTATCCACTGATATTGCAAATCTTGGAACCTTTGGAGGATATTCATAATGTTAGAGTCCCATTAGTTTTGTTAAAAAGTAAATTATGGCAACATATTCCTCTAACTTTCAAAGTATAAAAAGGAATGGTGAATTCTCAACTATGACATACCATAGTAGGAATATGCCTATTGTGTACTTAATCATTTTCCAGGATATCTGTTCATATTCTACTTCGTGTCTGTCAAAATAGCATCTTTTCTGTTGATGAAACATATCAGGCACATTTTGTCTCTATGAATTATTTTCTTGAGTTTTCAGTTTTGTACTTATAACACTATTTTGGAAGCCATATTTAGAAGTGCTCAGGGCATATTCATGGGGATCGATGCTCAGTGTTCACTCTGGACATTTCTCAGAAGATTGGGTGTATATGTGTTTCTGGGGATTGAACTGAGGTCAGTTGTATGTATGGAAAATGCCTTAACTCCTGTACTATCACTACAGAACATACACGAATTTTATTTATTATTATATTTTCTGTGGTTTTATTAAAATATCTGATCTTTTTTTCTTAGTTTCCATTCCAGTTTATCCTTTATATTATAGTTTAGCTTTAGCTGCTGTTTCTAATGATTTCCTCTCTTTATATATCTCATGAATTTGACTTATTCGTCAGCAGCACTAAATTTTATCCGGATGATGACATGAGCACTTATATCAATACTCTATAAAGTCCTTGGTGATGACAAGAATACAATGCTGATTTTAAGCACACCATATTTGTTTCATTTCTTTCCATGGTAGTTGTCATTATTCTATAATATCACAAGTATGTGTGAAAGAAAGAAATGTAAATATGCTAAAAAAAATCCTACCACAATTCTAAGAAAATAAGACAATTCTATGTTCACAGTTGTTACCTTTCACTCTTAAAATATGTAAAATTCCATGTGGTTAGATTTTTTTGGGGAAAAAAGACTCAATATGGAATATGCCAAAAAGATGTCTAGGTCCCTGTGCTTCTCTGTCTTTTCTGAATCCTTGGAGCTCTCCTCAGAGCCCTGGGAAGCGAACCCCCAAAAACTGCATTCTGAACCTACCCAGCATACAATCACCTAATTTTTGATAAAGGAGCAAGAAATACTAAATGGAGCAGGGAAAGCCTCTTCAACAAGTGGTGTTGACACAACTGGATAGCCACTTGCAAAAAATTGAATTTAGACCCCCAGCTAACATCATGTATGAAGGTAAAATCCAAATGGATTAAAGACCTCGATATCAGACCCAAAACCATAAGATATATTGAACAACACAGGCAAAACACTCCAGGACATTGAGACTACAGGCATCTTCAAGGAGGAAACTGCACTCTCCAAGCAAGTGAAAGCAGAGATTAACAGATGGGAATATATTAAACTGAGAAGCTTCTGCACCTCAAAGGAAATAGTGCCCAGGATACAAGAGCCACCCACTGCGTGGGAGAAACTATTCACCCAATACCCATCAGATAAGGGGCTAATCTCCAAAATATACAAGGTACTGACAGAACTTTACAAGAAAAAATCATCTAACCCCATCAAAAAATAGGGAGAAGAAATGAACAGACACTTTGACAAAGAAGAAATACAAATGGCCAAAAGGCACATGAAAAAATGCTCCACATCACTAATCATCAGGGAGATGCAAATCAAAACAACGATGAGATACCACCTCACACCCCCAGAGAATGGCACACATCACAAAGAATGAGAATAAACAGTGTTGGCGGGGATGTGGAGAGAAAGGAACTCTTATCCACTGCTGGTGGGAATGCCGTCTAGTTCAACCTTTATGGAAAGCAATATGGAGATTTCTCCAAAAACTGGAAATCGAGCTCCCATACGATCCAGCTAGACCACTCCTAGGAATATACCCTAGGAACATAAAAATACAATACAAAAACCCCTTCCTTACACCTATATTCATTACAGCACTATTTACCATAGCAAGACTCTGGAAACAACCAAGATGCCCTTCAACAGACGAATGGCTAAAGAAACTGTGGTACATATACACAATGGAATATTATGCAGCTGTCAGGAGAGATGAAGTCATGAAATTTTCCTATACATGGATGTACACGGAATCTATTATGCTGAGTGAAATAAGTCAGAGAGAGAAAAACGCAGAATGGTCTCATTCATCTATGGGTTTTAAGAAAAATGAAAGACATTCTTGCAATAATAATTTTCAGACACAAAAGAGAAAAGAGCTGGAAGTTGCAGCTCACCTCAGGAAGCTCACCACAAATAGTGATGAGTTTAGTTAGAGAAATAACTACATTTTGAACTGTCCTAATAATAAGAATGTATGAGGGAAATGGAGAGCCTGTTTAGAGTACAGGCGGGGGTCAGGTGGGGAGGAGGGAAACTTGGGACATTGGTGATGGGAATGTTGCACTGGTGATGGGGTGGTGTTCTTTACATGACTGAAACCCAAACACAATCATGTATGTAATCAAGGTGTTTAAATAAAAAAATATATTAAAAAAAGATGTCTAGGTCCTAGAAGAATATTTGAGACAAGAGTTTGTATGTGCTGCTTCTGTATTGAAAATGTTGTTTAAATGAGTATTTACACATTAAATATTATTCTCTACATTTCCACAAACTCAATACCATATTATGGATCAATAAAAATTCTATTACTTTCATATTTTGAGAGGCATGACATATTCTATTCTCGGCTTTAAATTTATAGACAATTTGTAAACATTCCTCAAACACTATATCTTCTTCTTTATTTTACCAGAACTCATGTATGTTGCCAACTAGTGCTTTAGAACTATGAAAAATTATAAATAGAAAGAAGGTTTCTGAAGATCTTTACAAAATATTATAAATAATTGCTCTTTTAGGTAATCTTTATTGAGGCTGCTTTTTCATTTTATTGGTTATTTTCCATATCACTGGAATACAATATTGTATTGGAATACAATAGAACAATAAACTCAGTGTGTATGTGATTGAACATAAATATGGCACTTTTATTAATTTTAAGTTCTATTTTTCCAAACAGTGAATAAGAAATCTAAAATATCTCTCATTATTTTGGGGCGGGTTTGGGGGATCACACCCGGTGATGTTCAGGGATTACTCCTGGCTCTGTGCTCAGAAATCACTCCTGGCTTGGGGGACCATATAGGATGCCAGGAGATCAAACCTTGGTCCATCCTAGTTTAGCATGTGTAAGTCAAACACCCTATTGCTTGCACCACTACTCCATCACCTCATTCTTTATTTTTATATTTTTTGTCAATTCTGATTATTGCAAAATGCAATTCAAACAAAAAATTCCAACAAAACAAAAAACGTGTAAAAAATTTTCTGTTGTAGGTTAATGTGGTTTGTGCTTACTTTAAGAGACATTATATTATGTCAATATCAATACATCTAAGAGTTTTAAAGCAACATTTCAGTTTTTTAATTAATTTCAAGAAAATATGGGACAGTGGAATGTGTCAAGATAAGATTATTACTTTCTAATTAGTATTGGCAGAACTAGCTCACAATCTTTCTTTCTGACTTAAATAGTAAACCACAAGTTAACAAATGGGTTGACAGAGAGCTAGAGAGAATTTGACAAGAACATAGATGAAACATTTGTGTTTATTGAAAGGGTTGCCATTTCAGCACTTTTAGAGTATAGAGTTTGATGCAAAGACTTCTGTCTTGACAAGTGCACTTACTTTTAATAGGGGGGAGCATTAGAATCTTCATTTCCAAATAACTGAGACTAGAAAATTCTTCAATTGTTTTGGATTTCATAGATAATTTGAAATAAAGTCCCCCAAGTTTCCCCAAATATAACTAAAATAGGAACTAAACTATGAGCCAAAAATAAATTTGGTAACTTTCAGCAACAAGTTAGTTAGAGAACAAAATTGTTCTAATAATAAAAACTTTATTTGTGCTCTCAATAAGGCACCCAATCTTGAGAAAATTGCTACACTTCATAGCTAAACCTGAGAGTTCACAAATTGCTAAAGTAAAATAAAGTTTCTGCTGCCAATTTCCTCTTCAAATATTATGGAGTTCATGTAAACTTACCACTAGCAAAAACAAACAAAACATTTCTCATAGAAGAGACATTACTATAAAGCCACTATTGTTAACAGAGCTTGAGAAAAATCAATTATAAATTCATAAGTCTCACCATAAATTTAAGGAAAAAGACATCAGGAATGAGCATAGACTCAAAAAGCAAACAACATATAAGTGGTTCAAAAAAGGAATTTGAAAAATTAAAGTACCAGAGAATTAACCATTGTTTTCTAGAAAATAACTACATATGAAAACGACTAAATAAATGTGAGGTAACATATTGGTTAACAGTTAGAAATTATCAAAAAAAGAGCATATGTGGAAAAATTGTAATTCAACTTCCAAAAATAAAAACTGCTGCTAATGAAACTTTAAATGAAGTCTCAGTAGATGGATTAAACATAAGAGAAGAAACATTTGTATGGCAAATTATTTAATAAATGTTTTTGATAGTAGAAAATAATCTGAATTGTAAAAGTAAGTGGAAACATTTCAATGCAAACTGGAGAGAAAATGGTATATACTTACATTTCTGAATATTATTCATCTCATGGAAGATTTAGAAGAGAAAACATGAAGAAAACATGTATAGGAAAAGTCTAAAATAGAATTTCTCCTAATCATATTGTTTGAACTAATTTCACTGCAAAGCATAAAATATTATTATGTTAAAGGAATTAAAGGGTTAAAGGAATATTTAAAAAATTATTAATCTGGGGCTGAAGTGGGTGCAGAACGGTAAGGCATTTGCCTTGCCGGTACTAGCCTAGGACAGATGGAAGTTTGATCCCCTGGAATCCCATTTGGTCCCCCAAGCCAGGAGCGATTTCTGAGCACATAGCCAGGGGTATCCCTTGAGTATCATAGGGCATTGCCCAAAAAAACAAAAAGAAAGTATTAAAAATTATTAATCTGAGTTATTATCTCAAATAATCAGCATAAATATTAATATATATAAACTTTAAAAATAAGCAATGGTTTAACAAAAATATTGTGATTACTATTATAACATTTAATATAAATATTACACAAATGATTCTATAAGGATATCTAGGTCTATAGAGATAATAAAATAAGAAAGACATAAGCCTTGAATGCAGTCAACCCAGGTTAGATCCTCAGCACCACATGTAGTCTCTTAAACCTACCAGGAATGATACCTGATCACTGCCAGGTGTGGCCCTGAAAATCTACAAAAATAAAATGGGAAGTAAATATAATAAAATATGAGTGGAGTGATATTACAGGGGTTAAAGTTTTAGTCTTGCACTCAGAGACCCCAGTTCACTAACTCTGAAACTCCATTTGGTCCTTAAAGCACCAACAGTTTGTCCCTCCTTAGTGACACAGGACATACACACTATTGGGTGTATCCCCAAACAAGAATCTTGTCTTTTTCTTAGAAACTTGGGACATTGATTATTTTACCACATATTCCCACATTTTTATGTAAAATTAAGAAGAAAGGACCAAAGAAATGCTGGGGGCCAGAGGCCAAGTGGTCTCTGATGCATTGGCAGAGAAATAATTAAGGACAGAACTAAATATCCAAGTCAAAGTCAATGATAATAGAATCAAGGGACCTAAAATTAACCATCCAAACTTAAAAGGGCCCTGTTATACTGGCAGCTCAGGAGGCAAAGGGTGGTGGGATTGGATGCACACTGGGACCATTGGTGGAGGAAGGTTAACATTGGTGGTAGGAAGGTCCCTGACTCATTGTATATCTCAAATTCAACTATGAAGGATCATAATTGTTTCAATAAAAAAATTTTTTTTTTTTTTGGTTTTTGGGTCACACCTGGCAGTGCTCAGGGGTTATTCCTGGCTCCAGGCTCAGAAATTGCTCCTGGCAGGCACAGGGGACCATATGGGGCGCCGGGATTCGAACCGATGACCTCCTGCATGAAAGGCAAACGCCTTACCTCCATGCTATCTCTCCGGCCCCCAATAAAAAAATTTATAAAAGGAAAATATACATATAAATTTTAATTATTCATTAATATTCAAAATATTTAATGAATGAAAGAAAAGCAATAAACTTTCACTATATTACTTTCAAAAACTATTTTGATTAATATTTATTAGATATATGAACACAATGTTATCATAGTTATGAGCTATAAATTAAACCAACAAAATATCTAACACCTATTCTATTCACTATGTACCTGGAAATGTTATAGTACATATATTAATTAATTTACATCTTAAATATGCCTTTAAGAGTGTTGTTTGTTGTTATGTTATGTTATGTTGTGCTATGTTGTTACCTTATGTTTTGCTATGCTTTGCTATGTTGTTATGAGCATTTAAAGAAGAGCGAACTGAAACTGGGCTTAAAATGTAAACCATGATTCCATCAATAATTTTATTTCTATTTCTAACAACTGAAACAGTGACTTGGAAATGCGACATAGTTTTCCCCCACAAGTTACAAATTTTATTACTCAACATAAGAAACTTATGGACTACAACATAATAAATGTATGGGTTACAATCATAAGTTTCTTGTCATACTATCTCACCTTTTATATCATTTTATGAGAGAGAAGATTGCATGAGGAGATTCTGGCAAGTCCTTATCTCAGTGTCTTCCAAAAACAAAGTAACAGATCTAATGTTCACAACGTTGATATTGAGAATAATGATGGTAATGACAAAAATAAGATAACATAGAAGTATTTTGTAAGCCCTGAGCAAAAGTCTAATAATTTTAAAGTTTCAGGTAGTTTCTCTACAATGAATTACTGGAATATAGACTTTCTATTAGCAGTAAAGTTACTTTTTTGTTACTTTGAAATATAGAACTTGTGCTAATGGGGAGAGGATGAGTGACAAAGAATGCATAAACAGCTGCTGCACTGCAGGTAAAATGAAATTACTTTAGACAGGGTGGCCAAAAGAAACCCCAAAGGCTATATGGCAAGACACAGTGTCTACTTTCATAAGAAGCCACTTTTAATGGATGCAAAGAAGCTCAGACAGAACAATAGAAGACAAAAGACAGCCTTCAGCCATTAGAGACTGGCAGTTTATTGTGTTTAATTCTTGGTAAGAGGGATTGAGGGTGGGATGGGGTAAAGGGAGAGGAGGGAAAGAAACAGAGTAAGAGGAATCTAAATAGTAGTTGAGCAACTGAGCAAAATCAGTCTCCATTCATTTATATGCAGCTGGAAACAATTGCCTGTCTCTCTCTTTGCTGGTCTTACCCACACCTTCATATACAGATAGCAATGTTATCTATATATTATTCTGTTTGAAAACAAAGACTGTAGTCCACATACTAACTCTTCTACATTTAGTTCCTTTCTTTGGACTTAAAAAATTCTTAAATTTACCAATATTCACTAGGTGCCTACAGATAAGTGAAACCACTCAACCTGAATGACCTAAAAAGATATGCTAGCATTGATTATATTAAGTAGAATTTAATGGTAGAGAAAAGAATCACCATTTGAGACAGAATATCAATTATATTTTAAATTATCTTAAGCTTGTGGCTACATTAAACCCATAGTAAACAATGATGTCTCACTTTACCTAATTTTTTTTTTGTGCCTGTGAACAGCTGTTAAAATCAACTTATTTCTATGCATATACTAGTCACATTCTGACAGACTGTTCCTCTGTTTCTCCTTGAACTTGGCAATAACATCGCTGTTAAATTTAAGCCTGTAGAAGTAAGGAGAGAAGACTAAAATGCAAATGACTATGACTGATGAGTATTTGCTTGATTTTTCAAAACATCAAGAAACAGATATACTCTATTATTGAAAAAAAAAACGTAAATCATGCTGATAGTTTAGTTACCAGCAGTGCTGCACAATATATTCAATGCCATGTACTTGCTCTGTGACAAATTTTATGGGAAGAAAAGGCAAGATTAAACGATCTGGGTAATGTGACAATAATGCCTATTCATTTTCTGACTTTGCTTTTTCTTCAATGGGAAATGTCTTCATTTATATGACAAAGGATATCTCTTCTTTTCTCTGACTTTAGTGTTTGGGCAATTCTCTACTTAAGTGCTTTTAACTCCTGATTCATTGGCAATTGGACAAAATTATATTTTCAATTGCAGTTAGGCTCTTTATATTCAACACAGGATGAATTGTCCTCACAACAAATAAAACATTAGTTGAAAGTAACAAAAGTGCTTCATGTTATTAGAAAAAGTTTTGTTCTGTATAAATGTAATAACTATATTAACAATAAAAGGAAACATAGTTTTGAACAATTTGTCTTGCACTGGTGTTGTAGACGTCTTGCGTCTCAGCAATTCTCGTGGGTCATAGCACTACACGATAGGAAAGCGGGAGCACAAGCGGACAAAACTGAATAATATTGCAGAAATGAATACCACACAGGAAGTATGGGGACCCACGTCTAATGAGTGTGTGACATTTTTAATTTTTGAGCAAGGGAATTTATAGGGGTAAAATTAGCCACAGGAAAAGAATAATTGTAATCACAAAGCCTAGTACAATAACAATACCTAAGCTATGGGTGTGACTATAAAATTGTAAATTACAAAAGAGAAGGTCAGGGTTAGGAGGAAGTAGGAAATAGCTAGAAACTTGGTCTTTCTAGTCTGGACCCTATTGTTTTAGAGGTTAAAAGAAGGGAGGAGCCAAATCCCCAAGAATGAGCTTCCCTATTTCTAAAGCTTGGTATTACAAGGCTGGACTCTATTGTTTTAGAGGTTAAATGAAGGAGGTACCAAATCCCCAAGAATGAGCTTCCCTACTTCTAAAGGGTCAAAGTCAAAATCTGTATTCTGGTTACGCCCTTGATTACCAGAAACTGCAGCTGCAAAGGACATATTTGAAAAGGAGAGAAAAATTGTCTTTGCTTTTAGGGCTGACTATATCCAGAAAAAGGGGGTTCTCAAATAAACTTTGGTGCTGGAATTTCTGAGCCAAATTATTAGAAAGAGGCCAATATTTTTTGTCTGAAATAAACAAAGAAGAAATAGTCAGACACTGGCTAAAAATGTAATGCCAGGCATCTCTTAGGAAATTCCTCAACCATCCACGCAGGGGAAAAAGGCGTCCACAGTGGGCCTTCTGAGGAACCCCATGGGGTTAAATTAGTTCTACCCACCAGGAAAATTTGAGGATACATCTGGTGGGCTGAGCCCCCATAAAAGCTTAGGCATGCCCTAGCAATACACTCTTCTTCTTTTTTTTTAAAGGTCACACCAGGTAGTGCTCAGGGCTTACTCCTGGCTCTGCACTGGCACTGTTTAGGGGACCATATGGGATGCCGTGTTTGAACCACTGACTTTCTGCATGCAAGGCAAATGCCTTACCTCCATGCTATCTCTCAGGCTTGATTTATTGTAATAGTAAATATTTAGAAGGTGGAGAAATAACAGCACCAAAAAAAAAAATAATAATGATTAGCAATCTGATCCCAGCGAAGTGGGATGCAGAAGTTGTAATTAAAAATAAAACTTACATTAGCTAAATTGGGTAAAATAGTAAGAAGACTAGAGTACCAGTTATAATCTAATTTATGAGAACTTAAATATAAACTAATATAAACTGTGAACCCTTCCTGGCACCGAGGAGTGAGAGCAATTAAGTAAAGCACTATATATGAGAAATTAAAAAAAAATTTTTGGAGTAATATTAAAATTTTCTGTCCCTGCCATAAACATAGGTAATTTAAAAGTCAAGAGTGGAAGAATTAAACAATAGAAAACAATGGAATATATAAACAGATTTTGAAGGAAAATGTCAGGTTGATTGCTGGTTTGCTGAATCTTCCCACAGTCTTGATTTTTGAGTGTATCAGTTCAAAATGCAAGAAACTTTAAGTAGCACAGGTGGCAATTAGCGAGAGAAAAGCGGCTTGTGACGAACTTTCTCTCGAACCAGTACCTTCCACACACCTATAATGTAGAAAGGGGTAAAAGTTGTTCCATTAGTCTGCAGCAGGGTTTAGGGGAGTTGGGGTTTGGGCAGGTAAGTTCAGTACTACAGATAACATAGCAAGAAACAAGGTCTCTGATGTCGTAGGTCCAGGAGAAGCAGAAGCAATCCGTCTGGCTTCAGTCAGCAGTGCCATCAGCTGGGTCCAAGTTGGGAGGTCGGGGTCTCCTCACTGGCTGCAGGTTGAGGCTCATTCTCCGGAGCTTGCGTCCCAGCTGCCTCAGGCTGCGATTTCTCTTTCTCTTGGGCGCGGTTGGTGGTGGCTCGCGGAGGGGGATTTCCCGCTGGGCGGATGAGTCTGTCTGGAATCCAGATGGGGTAGTTTGCATCCTGTGGGAAAATACAAGCAAATCCCTGGCCCTATGCTAATAGTATATCAGGATCCTTCCAGGATGAAGTTAATAAGTCCTTCCAAAAGACTAGAGGTTTTACAAAGGACATCTCTTCTTTTCTCTGACTTTAGTGTTTGGGCAATTCTCTGCTTAAGTGCTTTTAACTCCTATTCATTGGCAATTGGACAAAATTATATTTTCAATTGCAGTCAGGCTCTTTATATTCAACACAGGATGAATTGTCCTCACAACAAATAAAACATTAATTGAAAGTAACAGAAGTGCTTCATGTTATTAGAAAAGGTTTTGTTCTCTATAAATGTAATAACTATATTAACAATAAAAGGAAACATAGTTTTGAACAATTTGTCTTGCACTGGTCTACTCAAAGTTCTATGAAATGCCAGATGAAAAGCAATGGCAAGTTTCATTATAACTCATGCTGGCAGCTCAACATCACTGCTGAGGAAGTGATGGCCTCCCTCCAAGCAAGCCAAGGGAATGTATTGCCTTTGGGGGTTGTTTTTGTTTTGGTTTGGTTTGGTTTTGGATATCTAGTCTTTGCCCTTGCAACTTTCTTCTCCCAGAATTGATACTGTAATAATTTTTTGTATTTTTATAAGTACCACAGAAATATATCTCAAGGATTTCTTAATTGTTTTTAAATCAAGGTTTGTTTTTTAAAAGTATTGAATATACTTGAATGGAAATACGAACAATATGAGGACATTTTGTTACTAAGTAATGAAGTAGCCATTTATTAGTGACTATATTAAACGTATTAAAATTAACATGGACACATGTTTATAATATACTGAATTTAGACAGTAAACTATGAAACATTAAACTTTCCCAGGATTTCATTGAATTTATATACTTGAGATATTATAAGTCCTCAATTTCTACAGAAAGTCCTATACTATTAACCATTTCTTTTTTCTCACGATGAAATAAAATATATTATAAATAATAAAGAGTTATAAAAAGGGAAAATAGAAAAAGGAGAGATAATATAGGGGTTAAGGTACTTCCCTTGTATGTTAGTCAACTCCACTGATCTCCACCAGCACATATAACCCTTAGAGCAACACGAGTGATTTCTGAGTGCAGAGTGAGAGGTGAAACTTGAGTACAGTCAGTGTAGCTCCAAATTATTAAAGAATATTTGTTTAATTATTGACATTCATGATAGTAAAAAGAATAAAATATACTTCAATCAATGTTAAAATGCAAACTGGAGGCTAGAAGATATGAAAAGCAGCAAAACATTTAAAAAGGAAATAGAATGGATAATTTGATTTATTTTAAAATTAAATGAAAAGATTAAATACTGCAAAGATAATCAATGCTTAGAATACTTAGATAATCAATTTAGAAAGAATTTTTTTGTAGTTCCATTTTACTATAACATCTTTTCTTCTTTATTTGAACATCTTGATTACATAAATAATTGTGATTAGGTTTCAATCATGTGAAGAACACCCCCTTACCAGTGCAACATTCCCACCACCAATGTACCAAATCTCCCTCCATCCACCCCACCCTCACCTGTACTCCAGACAGGCTTTCCAGTTCCCTCATTCATTCACATGATTATGGTAGTTCTCTGTGTAGTTATTTCTATAGCTGTACACACCACTCTTTGTGGTGAGCTTCATGGAGTGAGCTGGTGTTCCAGCCATCCTCTCATTGTCTCTGAGGATTGTTAGAAAAATGACTTCTGGGCCCGGAGAGATAGCACAGTGGCGTTTGCCTTGCAAGCAGCCAATCCAGGACCAAAGGTGGTTGGTTCGAATCCCGGTGTCCCATATGGTCCCCCGTGCCTGCCAGGAGCTATTTCTGAGCAGACAGCCAGGAGTAACCCCTGAGCACCGCTGGGTGTGACCCAAAAACCAAAAAAAAAAAAAAAAAAAAAAAAAGAAAAATGACTTCTATTTTTCTTAAAACCCATAAATGAGTGAGACTATTCTCCGTCTCTCTCTCTCCCTCTGATTTATTTTACTCAGCATGATAGATTCCATATACATCCATGTATAGGAAAATTTCAGGACTTCTTCTCTCCTGACATCTGCATAATATTCCATTGTGTATATGTACCACTGTTTCTTTAATCATTCGTCTGTTGAAGGGCATCTTGGTTGTTTCCAGAGCCTGGCTATTGTGAATAGTGCTGCAAAAAATATAGGTGTGAGAAGGAGTTTTTGTATTATATTCTTGTGTTCTTAGGGTATATCCCTAGGAGTGGAATAGCTGGGTCTAATGGGAGCTCAATTTCCAGATTTTGAAGGAATCTCCATATCGCTTTCCATAGAGGCTATACTAGACAGCATTCCCACCAGCAGTGAATAAGAGTTCCTTTCTTTCCACATCCCGCCAGCACTGAGAGTTCTAATTCTTTTTGATGTGCGCCAATCTCTGCAGTGTGAGATGGTATCTCATCGTTGTTTTGATTTGCATCTCCCTGATGATTAGTGACGAGGAGTATTTTTTTCATGTGCCTTTTGGCCATTTGTATTTCTTTTTTATCACACTGTCTGTTCATTTTTTTCTCCCCATTTTTTGATGGGATTAGATTATTTTTCATGTAAAGTTCTGTCAGTGCCCTGTATATTTTGGATATTAGCCCCTTAACTAATGGGTGCTGGGTGAATAGTTTCTCCCACTCAGTGGGTGACTCTTGTATCCTGGGCACTATTTCTTTTGAGGTGCAGAAGCTTCTCAGTTTAATGTATTCCCATCTGTTGATCTCTGCTTCCACTTGTTTGGAAAGTGCAGTTTCCTCCTTGAAGATGCCTTTAGTCTCAATGTCATGGACTGTTTTACCGATGTGTTGTTCCATATAGTTTATGATATCCGGTCTGATATCAAGGTCTTTAATCCATTTGGATTTTACCTTTGTACATGATGCTAACTGGGGGTCTATGTTTGCTTTTTTGCAAGTGGCTAACCAGTTCTGCCAGCACCACTTGTTGAGGAGATTTTCCCCACTCCACTTAGGATTTCTTGCTCCTTTGTCAAAAATTAGGTAATTGTATATCTGGGGAACGTTCTCTGAGAACTCAAGCCTACTCCACTGATCTGAGGGTCTGTCTTTATTCCAATACTATGCTGTTTTGATAACTATTGCTTTGTAGTACAGTTTAAAGTTGGGGGAAAGTAATGCCTCCCATTTTTCTTTTTCCTAGAATTGCTTTAGCTATTCGAGGGTGTTTATTGTTCCAGATGAACTTCATGAAGAATGTCATGGGTATTTTTCAGGGGATCACATTAAATCTGTATAATATTTGGGGAGTATTGCCATTTTAATGATATTAATCCTGCCAATCCATAAGCAGGGTATGTGTTTCCATCTCCGTGTGTCCTCTCTTATTTCTTGGAACAGGGCTTTATAGTTTTCTTTGTATAGATCCTTCACATCTTTGATAAAGTTGACTCTAAGATATTTGAGTTTGTGTGGCACTATTGTGAATGGGATTGCCTTCCTGACTTCAATCTCTTCCCTATCATTATTGGTGTATAAAAAGGCCATTGATTTCTGTAGGTTGATTTTGTAGCCTGCCACTTTGCTATATGAATCTATTGTTTCTAGAAGCTTTTTGGTAGAGTCTTTAGGGTTTTCTAAGTAGAGTATCATGTCGTCTGCAAACAATGAGAGCTTGACTTCATCCTTTCCTATCTGGATTCTGTTGATATCTTTTTCTTACCTGATTGCTATAGCAAGAAATTCCAATACTATGTTGAAGAGGAATGGTGAGAGCGGACAGCCTTGTCTTGTACCAGAATTTAGAGGAAAGGCTTTTAGTTTTTCTCCATTGAGGATAATACTTGCCATTGGCTTGTGGTAGATTACTTCAACTAGATTGAGAAAGGTTCCTTCCATTCCCATCTTGCTGAGAGTTTTGATCAAGAATGGGTGTTGGACCTTATCAAATGCTTTCTCTGCGTCTATTCATATGATCATGTGGTTTTTATTTTTCTTGTTGTGTATGATTTGGATAGATTTACGATGTTAAACCATCCTTGCATTCCTGAGATGAAACCTACTTGGTCGTAGTGTATGATCTTCTTGATGATGTATTGGATCCTATTTGCTAGGATTTTGTTGAAGATCTTTGCATCAGCATTCATCAGAGATATTCGTCTGTAATTTTGTTTTTTGGTAGCATCTCTGTCTGGTTTTGGTATCAAGGTGATGTTGGCTTCATAAAAGCTGTTTGGGAGTGTTCCCGTTTTTTTTTTTTTCAATTTCATGGAAGAGCTTGGCTAGGATTGGTAGTAGCTCCTCTTGAAAAATTTGAAAAAATTCATTAGGAAAACCATCTGGGCCTGGGCTTTTCTTTTGGGGCAGATGTTTGATTACAGTTTCAATTTCCTCAGTAGTGATGGGGGTGTTTAGATGTGCTACATTCTCCTTACTTAAATGTGGAAGGTTATAAGTGTCCAAGAATTTTTCCATTTTTTCTAGGTTCTCATGTTTAGTAGCATAAAGTTTCTCAAAGTAGTCTCCGATGGCACTGTGAATTTCTGCAATTTCTGTCGTGATCTCCCCCTTTTCATTTCTAATACAGGTTATCAGATTTCTCTCTCTCTTTCTTTGTGAGTTTTGCCAATGGTCTACCAATCTTGTTTATTTTTTCAAAGAACCAGCTTCTGCTTTCGTTGATCTTTCGGATTGTTTTTTGGTTTTCCACTTCATTGAGTTCTGCTTTCAGCTTTGCTGTTTCCTTCTGTCTTTCTATTTTTTGTTCCTTTTGTTGGTCATTTTCTAACTTTTTGAGCTTCGTCATTAAGTTATTCAGTTATGCTCCTTCTTCCTTCCTGATGTATGCTTGTAGAGCTATAAATTTTTCTCTCAGGACTGCTTTTGCTGTGTCCCATAGCTTCTGGCAGTTTGTGTCTTCATTATCATTTGTTTCCAGGAAAGTTTTGATTTCCTTTTTGATTTCATCTCGAACCCACTGGTTGTTTAGTAGCAGGGTATTTAATTTCCAATTGTTAAAGTTTTTCTTCTGTGTGGCTTTGTAGTTCACATCTATTTTCAGAGCCTTGTGGACAGCAAAGGTAGCCTGCAGTATTTCTATCCTATTGATTTTATGTAGGTATGTTTTATATGTCAGCATGTAGTCAACTCTGGAGAATGACCCATATACATTGGAAAAGAATGTGCATCTAGGTTTTTTGGGATGGAGTGTCCTGTATATATCTACTAGTCCTCTTTGTTCCATAAGTCTTTTCAGGGCTAGTATGTTTATGCTTGGTTTCAGTCTGGTTGACCTATCAAGTATTATAGGGCCGTGTTGAGGTCTCCCACAATGATTGTGTTATTATTGATTTCTTCTTTCAGATTTGTCAGTAATTGTATTAGATAATTTGCTGGTCTCTCATTGGGTGCATATATGTTTAATAGTCTGATTTCTTTCTGTTTCACATATCCCTTGATTAGTACATAGTGTCCATCTTTGTCCCTTACAACTTTTCTGAGTATAAAGTTGGTGTCATCAGATATTAATATGGCCACCCCAGCTTTTTTAAGGGTGATGTTTTCTTGGGTGATTTTCCTCCAGCCTTTGATTTGAGTTTATGTTTGTTCTGACTATTCAGATGTGTTTCCTGTAGGCAGCAGAAGGTTGGATTCATCTTTTTGACCCATTTTGCCACTCTGTGTTTTTTAATTGGTGAATTTAGTGCATTGCCATTGAGGGAGATGATTGTTATAGGATTTAATGTCATCTTTGTAGATAAGTTTGCTGTGTTTGTTGGTCTCTTTTGTTTTAGAGTAAACCTGTCAGTTTTTCCTTTAAGGCTGATTTATCATCTGTGAAGTTTCTGAGCTGTTGTTTATCCATGAAGCTATGTATTCTTCCTTCAAACCTGAACGTGAGTCGGGCTGGGTGCAGTATTCTCGGTGATGCATTCATTTCATTCAGTCTTGTCACAATATCCCACCACTGTCTTCTGGCCTTGAGAGTTTCTTGTGACTTGTCTGCTGTAAGTCCTGGGGATCCACCTTTGAATGTAATTTCCCTTTTTGATCTTGCTGCTTTCAGTATTCTATCTCTATCTATGGGATTTTTCATTGTAACGAGGATATGTCTTGGGGTGTTATACTTTGGGTCTCTTTGAAAGAATATTTTTTGAGTATTTTGTTTCATTAAGCTATCATGAAGTTATCATCTAGAAAATAACAAGTTAACTATCCAAGTTATTTTAAAAATAAAACATGTTTTCATAATATTCCCTTAAAAATTCAAAAGAAAAGGGACCAGAATGGTGGTGCAGTAGTAGGGCCTTTGCCTTGCATACTGCTGACTTAGGACAGATAGTAATTTTATCTCCCACTTCCCGCAACCCATATGTCCCCCATACCAGGAGCAATTTCTGATTGCATATCCGGTAGTATTCTCTGAGCAAAACTGGTGTGCACTCCCCCCACAAAAGAAAGAAAAAATAAAAATAAAAGAAAGGGGTCAAAGAGATATTATAATGGGTTAGGTGTTAAATTTCAAAGTCTGGCACTTACAAGGTCCCTTGAGCACTGTCAAGAGTGATCCCTAAACACAAAACTAAGAGAAAGCCAGAGTACTGTTCAGTATAGTTACCATTAATGCTTACACACACACACACACACACACACACACACACATTAAAGAGTTCTAATAAAAATTCTTACCTGACTTGGGTACGCTGGGAGCCTTGATAGGCCCCCAGCATTTCTCTCTTCTGCCCCCGGCCTCCAGCCTTCTGGGGTGGCAGTCCAGGCGACCAGACAAGTTGGGTGTCGGGGGGTCCCTCTTGGATGGGGTCCCAAGCTTTCCTCGCCCTTCCCCAAGCTCTAGGGTGGAAAGGACACAGGGTGTAGGGTGGGCAGATCCTGGCTTCCTGCTCTCTATCGATCCTCTCTTGAGCTGAAGGCTAGCTCTGGCCGGCATGGGGTTTGAGGAAACCCCATGTGGAAGGCCTTCTCCCTGACTTGGGTGTGCTGGGAGCCTTGATAGGCCCCCAGCCTTCCCCTCTTCTGCCCTCGGCCTCCAGGCCTTCTGGGGTTCCAGCCCAGGAGGCCAGAAATGGTGGGTGCTAACTTGGGGTGTGCTGAGATTTGCACGGTTGCACTAAGTTTGTCACTGGCAATTTTGACCAGTCTACATATTGAAAACTGCGTGGAGGCTAGTGCCCCCGCACGCACTGCATGTATTAAGAGTATTCCTTATTTTTATGTTATGTTTTGCATATCCAGAATGTCCATTTTGTATTCTGCCCTTTCCCACACCCCTACAAAGCTCATTTTTACTCCTTAACTCTCTCACCTTCCCAAACATCACTAACCCACATTACTCTTTTCAACTTCATTACTGCACAATCCTAATCACAGACCAAAGCCGTGCATTATGTGTAACAACCCCAAACTGTTTCAAAAGACATAAAATGGACACATATTTCTTTCGAGTATTTTGTGTTTTTTCTCTGACAGCTATAAGTCTTACTAAATATTCTCTTATACAGTGACGATTCTAACCACTTTTTATCTTCTCTTTATGAGCTGTTCAACAATGAATTTTGGTGAAAGAGTCCCCCAGTTTAATGCTTATGATTGAACCATGTCATGGGGATTGTTGGACTTGTTCTTATGGCCCCCATATGCGCCACAATAATGCCACGTGGCATTGCTCCTTTTTTGCATAGGAACATTTAAATGGGAAAATACTATACATACAAATAAGATCCTATCTAATAGAGATTGGAACACACAAATCTTGTAGTGCAAAGGGACCTTACACCCTGAACATTGACATAACGACCTGGCACAGGCCTCAGAAGAAAGGGCATTTCCCATTCACCCCTGAACTAGGGAAGCCATCCACGAAACATCCAGGTTTGTCTACAACATTACCTGGAAGCAGTCCTCTACCACGGAAAACCCTACCACTGCTCAGACATCTACCTGCTCAAAAGAGACTTCCCTTAACACTGAGAAGACTTAACAACAACAACCTGCTTACAGGACAGGGCTCCCTACATTGCCCTTTAATTGTGAGGTGAAATGAAAGGACGCTCCACATCCTGACTTCAATGTAGGATATGCAGATTCCAGGATCTTTAATACAGAAATATGATACAAACAAAAGAGACTGTGTGAAAAATAAAAGTGTGTTGGCACTACAGACAATGTCTTGAATTGGACGATCTAGCTTGCCTGGAGCCTAGAGTTGGTCTTATGCCAGGAAACTTCAGGGGTCGGGTCTCTTTGTATTTAGGCCAAGGTTATTCCTTTCCATGCCCCTCATATTTTGTTGGACCTAAGCAAACAACAATTGCCACTCTAACACCATTTTTACTGTGCTCCTTTGACTCTAATCCTTAAAAAAAAAAAACACTTAAAATTTGAGGTTAACTTAAGCTAATATGCATGTACATGGAAATGTAAAAAAATACCATGCCTCTAATATTTAAGGAGTTACATAAGTTTTATGGCTTTAGATTGCCTTGTGTGCTGTTAAGAAATATTATAATGTATTACAATCTGTGGACTTGAGGGACAAAGTAATTGTACATGTATTCTGTTTTATTTATCTTAATGTTCTTTGGCTGAAAGTC
Organism: Suncus etruscus; assembly: GCF_024139225.1. Classification (NCBI taxonomy): domain Eukaryota; kingdom Metazoa; phylum Chordata; class Mammalia; order Eulipotyphla; family Soricidae; genus Suncus; species Suncus etruscus. Next base: position 131,239,471 of record NC_064851.1, read on the forward strand.
CAAAGTTAAGATATCAGCAAGGGGACTTCTTCTGAGAATTATGTGATGGGTGATTGTCCTTCCACTGTAACTTTACCTTGTCCTCTTTCTTTGCATCTTTGTTCTTATAATTAAAAATAAAAAAAATTTAAAAAAAGAATATAATTTGGTATATGGCAGAGAATGCTAAGTCATTAGGGAAATACAAGCAATGGTATATATTTTTATATCAATCCCACCATTTTCAAATTGGTTGAAAACTAAACCATGAAGGTTCAGTTTCACATCCACTGAAGAGCCATTCAAATGGCCAATCAAGAAAAAGTTTTTTTGGCAACAATACTGCAGGTTGAAAATGGTGAATTTAAGTCATCGAAGTAATCATAATTTCTGTAGTCACAAGAAGTATTTTGGGGGGAATTATTTAAAATTTTAAATTACTGTGAATTACAGGTACTTATTACTTACAGGCATATAATGTTCCAAAAACAATCCCTCGCCAGTGTCCATATATTACAGTTCTTAATATATTTAATTGAATTTTATATCAACTTACATGTTCTTCATTTATGATTGTAGTAATTTTCTCACCCCAACTCTAATATTTTCTTGTACTGTCTATTTGTGCAATAATTTTCTTAAAACTCCTTAAACAACCTAATCATGTTGTCACTAAAGGCACATTAGATGATGTACTGAGTTGGTTGGAAATTGTGTCTCCAATGATACTGTTTGGCACATTGGCTGGGGCTTCCATGTTTTTTTTAATGATTTTCTAGTGTTCTTGCTAATGGCATTTGTCATTAGACCCCTCTAAAATGCTGAGGAATTATCCTGGAGGGTTGCTCTCTTTTTTTCTGTCTTCCTTTATTATGTGACATAAAATATAACCTTGAGCAGCAAATATGTTTGTGAGTAGGCCTGTCACTTTAGGAGCTGTGTTATGAACTTGTTAATATGACATGGGTTGGATGTGGAAGATGCTGGGTCTGGGACCCAGCTGAAATGAAGAAGTTCTGCCTCCAGCAAATTAGATTGTGTATCAAGGCAATTTTAAGTTCCTTTTTTCCATAATATTCTAAGATTTTTATTCAATTTGGGGGGTTAATTGTTTTTACTAAGAAAATATGTATTTTAGATAATCTGATTAAAGAAGAAAAATATTAGAATACAATGTGAGCAATTGAAATTGGGGTGCCAGATTACCCTCATATACTGTTTTAGGAACATTTATATTTTTCTATTAAAGTGAAAGAAATTCATGCCATTTTTTCAGAAATTCCATTTTCCAACCTGTATTCCCAGGAAGATTTTGTGTACTCTTAATTTTTGGAAGTTGATACGAATGGTAATTAGTAATGCCGATTTTTGCTCATTTATTGAGCTGTAAATTTGATTTTGATCATGCTTCTATGTCCTATGATTAGAAAGAACTTAGAAAGCAGTGACATTGATTGATATAAAATTAAAATACCTAAACGTAGTTTAAGTCTCTCACAAGCAAACAGGGCTGGGACATACCTACATCAATTAAAGAGCTTTCACTTTTTGTCAAATATAGGTTGAGAGAGATATTAAAGGACTGAATACAAAGAATAAAGATGATCTTTGTTGAGGGAATAAGAGAAAAATTAAAGGAAATAATGGGAAGCAAAAGTCACAATAAAGAACTGACTAAGGAAAGAAACTGATGCAAATAAAGAAGTAAAGAAAAGATGTAAAAGGATAATCAGCAGTTTTATTAAGATTACGAGAAAATTTTCCCTGAGGACAGAGAATAAAATTTAAAGAATGGTATTATGTTCAATCTACTATCATGTAATGGGGTAGATTGAAGCATTGCATAAACTTCAGTGTCAATGAATTTGAATAGTGTGCTTGATGATCTTGGCTATATTCTATTTTGTTCTTGTCCTTTTTTCCAAACGATAATTTATATTATGAAACTGGTTAAAATCCAGGCCATTAGTAACAGATTTTATCAATTGAATAATTAAAAAGGCTCTATTTTATTCCAAAATACGCAACAAAAACATGTTCAGTTTTTATGTTTTTCTTTTCCAGTTTATTGGAGGATATACAATTGGCTTCTATTTTTTTTTTGTATGCTGCTTTTTCAATCCTCTCGGGCTTTTTTTGTGATAATAAAACTCATACTTAATAATTATAATAGTTTTTGGTCAGAGAACAGAGTTTGCATACCATTAGAATTGTTAAAAAAATTTTTTTCATGCTCGCTTCGGCAGCACATATACTAAAGTTGGAACGATACAGAGAAGATTAGCATGGCCCCTGCACAAGGATGACATGCAAATTCGTGAAGCATTCCATATTTTTTTTTCCAGTGTGTGTGGCTTCATCTGCTTGTGGCTAGTCTTCCCTGGAGGTGAGTTTCTCCGCCCAGAAAGGGAGGAGCTGGTTGAACTCTGATGGAACGTTGAAGCCTGGCGTATCTCTCTGGACTGTCTGTCTTCTGTGCGGCAGCTGCGGGCCAGATTTCCTGTGTGTGTGGCTTCATCTGCCTTCCCTGGAAGCGAGTTTTTCCGCCCAGAAAGGGAGGAGCCTGAGGAGCGGGGCCATGTAGCGAAGTAGAGTGGGTGTGCACATCATTTAGCCAATGAAAACAACCACAACACGTAGAAAAACCCACAATACAAGTGTGACAATGGGGAAAAAACACAGGCCAACGCCAGACATAAAGAATGAAGATGGCAACTCTGATGACCGGAACATGGCCAACTACTAGTCAGTCTCTCAGACAAGGACTTTAGAGTCGCAATATGAAAGATGTTCACAGAACTCAAAGAAAGTATAGAAGAGAACACTAATAAGAATCAAAAGAATATGAAGATAGAAATCAGAAAACTCCAAACTGAAATTTTAGGTCAAATAACAGGTCTGAAAAACTCAGTAGATGAATTGAAGAAAAAAATGAATGAGCTTTCCCATAGCTGAGGAAAGAATTGGTACACTAGAAGATGAGATGAATAACAACTCCATACAGCAGAAGAGATTGGATAAAAAGCCTTAAAGCAAATGATCAAACAATGGAAAAATTACTCAAAGAATGGGAACAGATGAAAATAGAAGTCTATGATAAGCTCAACAGAAACAACTTAAGAATCATTGGAGTCCCAGAGACCCAGGAAGAAAATCTCCAGGAAAAATAAACAGTCAAAAACATCATTAAAGAGAAACAACCAGAGCTAATGAATACATGCGATCAAATCCTGCATGCCCGAAGAGTACCATCTAAAAGAGACCCCAGAAAAAAACACCCCAAAACACATCCTAGTTACAATGACGAATTCCACAGATAGAGACAGAGTTCTGAAAGCAGCAAGATCAAAAAGAGAAATTACATAAAAGGGAACATCCTTGAGATGTACCACACCAGAAACTTTATACTCAGGAAAGTTATAAGGAACAAAGATGGACATTTTGAATTAATCAAGGGATACGTACAGCAGGAAAATATCACTCTCCCAAATTAGGGCTCAGCAAAATATTTAATATAATTATTGACAAATCTGAAAAATAATATCAATAACAACACAATAATTGTGGGAGACCTCAACATGGCATTGTCAACACTTGATAGGTCAACCAGACTGAAGCCCAACAAGAATATACTAGACTTGAAAAGAGAAATGGAAGAGGCCTAGTAGATATATGTAGGACACTCCACCCCAAAAAACCTGGATACACATTCTTCTCTAATGTACATGGGACATTCTCCAGGATAGACTACATGCTAGCACATAAAACATACTTCCATAATATCAAGAGGATAGAAATTTTGCAGGGTACCTTTGCTGACCACAAAACCCTGAAATTATATGTGAACTACAAAGGGACACAGAAGAAAAACTTTAATACCTGAAAGTTAAACAGCCTAATACTGAATAACCAGTGGGTCTGAGATGAAATCAAAGAGGAAATCAAAACCTTCCTAAAAACAAATGACAATAGATACACAAACTATCAGAACCTATGGAACACAGCAAAAGCAGTTCCAAGAGGAAAATTTATAGCTTTGCAAGCACACATCAGGAAAGAAGAAGGGGCCTACCTGAATAGCTTAATGACACAACTCATAGAATTAGAAAGTGCTCAATAAAAAAAATTTTTCTGAGCACAGAGCCTGGAGTAACCCCTGCCCCCCCCAAATAAAGCAAAAAAAATATTGTATCTCCAATAAATTCATTAATACAATAGCAGAAGTTTTAGTAAGCTTCCCTTTTGTTTCTTAAATATAGAAGGTACAGTAAAAAAAAGATGTGTGTTTGTGTGTGTGTGTGTGTGTGTGTGTGTGTGTGTGTGTGTGTGTAGCAGTTATTGTTGTTGTTTGCATAGGCACAGCAAACTATGGGAGAAAAAAAAAAACCTTTGGCCTTAAAGTATTCTGGCATAAGACCAACTCCCTGCTCCAGGCATACTAGGTTATCCAACCTATCATTCTTTGTGGTCCCAGTAACAGCTCTTCACCATCACAATTGTTGCTGTTCAGGTTTCTATAGTTATAGATCCTGGTTTCTAGTTGACATGTAGCATCTCTGGTTTTACCTTTCCATTAAGTAGCATTGAGAATTCTTCCCTAAAAGCAAACTTTTGCTACTACCAAGAATAACATGCTGTTATATGATGTCATAAGACTCCTTATGCTGAATTCTTATAAGAATATGTTGTCATATTCTTATATTCATGTGCTGTCATAAGAATCCTCTGTGGAGTAAGTGAGTGCAATGACTGTAGTAGGGTATTCCTTGGTAAAACTTTTATTCCTGATGATGTTGTAGGGAACCATGATTGTTTCCTCAAATGGTATCCATGGTTCAGGGGTGAATGGTCAATTTTCGATCTATTGAAGTCTAAGCCAAGTCACTACGCCAATTGTTCAGACTGTAAGATCCCACTGAAGTATAAAATTTTGTGTGTTCCTATCTCTCTTAGATAAGATCTTATTTGCATATGTAAACTTTTCCCATTTTGATGTGCCTATGCTAAAAGGAACAATGCCACAAGGTATTACTGATGCATGTGGGGGCTGAGGTAACAAGACCAACAATCCCCATAACCTTTTACTTATATGAACTCTAAACAAAGACTTATCTACTAGAATTCCATTCTAAACAAATCTCAAAGATGGGAGAAATTGCCACTAGATAAAAATATGTTCTATAATGGTTATGTCTATTAAAGGAATGCATCTAAAGAGATATTCAAAGGAGATGTTATGTTCTCTTTAATTCTTTTGATATAGTCTGGGGAGGGGTAAAATCCAGAGCACAGCTTCAACCTGTGATTTTGGTTTTATGGAGTCTAAGGAAAATGGCTCCCAGCACTCACATATCAGGAAATGCCTTCACCAACCAGATCCTCTTTGTATCAAAACTGAATATTCTGTTGCATTTATTATATATTCAGCCATTTTATTTTATTTTATTTTATTTGCCACCGAATTACTTTTTTTTAATATAGTACCTAACTCCTCTCATGATTCTTATTTATGTTCTAAGCTGGTTATTTATTTGCTAACTCAAATATTACGAAGTATTTTATTTGCCAGTCAAGAGTTTGTATTTTTTCCGATATATTTTTCTCATTAACAAAATCACATTTGATTAAATTATATAGAAAACTTACATTAGTCATATGAGGCAAAAATGAACGCTACTTGGGGCCGGGTAGGTGGCGCTGGAGGTAAGGTGTCTGCCTTGCAAGCGCTAGCCAAGGAAGGACCGCGGTTCGATCCCCCGGCGTCCCATATGGTCCCCCCAAGCCAGGGGCGATTTCTGAGCACATAGCCAGGGGTAACCCTTGAGCGTCAAACGGGTGTGGCCCAAAAACCAAAAAAAAAAAAAAAAAAAAAAATTAAAAAAAAAAAAAAATGAACGCTACTTATTGCAACATAATATTTATCAAGTCTAAATTACTGTGTTGGACACATATGATAAATCAATATGTATGTGCCAAGAACCTGTGAGGGATATTGGGTATTTCTACTGCTCTAAGAATCTAGGTCATCTATTAAGTGTCATCTAGCTATCTTGTTCCAGATGTGATCTAAATACATTTGATATAAAAAGTCACATAATACACTACCTGAAAAAGTAGTCTTCTAAAAGTAAATTTGTTTGTTATGTCTAGAAAATATAGCTATTAATAAAGAAGACTAAAGACATCTCACAAAACATGATGTTGATCCAGTTCTGCATAAAATATTTAATGAATTTATAATTGCTCTATTATATTTCTTGGCTTAATAAATACTCCCATACTCATTCTGTAATTAAGTTAATAGATAACTGCTTATATCTGATTAATTTTATAGGGTTTTTTATGTAATTATTCACATAAGGGAACTCTTTAAAATTTATATTTTAACTTCTGATTTCTGGTTAACTTAAATATATTAATGAAATGAAGGCTTATATCCTCTGCCATCATCTGAGAAATTCTCTTTTGTGACTTCTACTTGGAATTTGAACTCCCCTAATTAGTTGCAAATAGTATGCTTAGAATGACAACTTGAGAATAATTCATTGTGGTTCTTTTCTACAGTGAAAAGGGCAATCAGTATGGAAGTATTTTTACACAATATTTTTATTATTGTATAAATCATCATATAAAATTTCAATAATATAGATACTCATATAAACTTAAATTAAAAGGATCAGTAAAACCATACTGAGAAAAATAAAAACTGATTTTATTATATTGGAAAAGAATAATGTTTCAATAAACATTTTTATTGATTTATAAAAAAAGTAATTGCTTATATATTGATATTTTTTACTTAGCTTTCTTTCAATATAGCTGTTCTGGGAAAATACTGGGAAGTTTACTCATCACTGGCTCTGGCAACACATAACATAGTTATTGGAATGCATTATGATCCAGATAATTCCCAAAGCATAAAATATAACTTGGGAGTAAATTAGTCTATATTGGAATCTGTTTTAACGTTTTTAGGAGCATAAAACACCATGATGCACTCGTGCAGGTTTTATTAAGTGACAATTATATGCTTGAAAAATTAAGCTCAATTATTACTTTGGAAAACATTTTGAAGCAGCTCTAATTTTCTAAGACTGTATCTCTTAGTGAAAGTATATTTAGCATCTTCCAAATACTTCATATCTTTCTTCAAAGATGTTAACATATACATATCTAATTTAAATGATAAAGTCTCATGTTATTTATATATATCACATATATAAAATCTATTGCATGCAGTTACTTTTGAGTTACTATAGATTAAAACACTTGAAGTTTGATTACTCTTAATGCTTGGAAAACTGTTGGCAGTGTTAAACAATTTTCTAACATCATGGTTCCAAGAAAATTGCAAACCAATCACTTGGTGCACTCACTGAATGCTCAAACTAATAATGAAGCTCATAATTTCACAACTTTGAGAACACATCAAATAGTCTGCAGGAACCATAGGATCTTATGCAAGATGATTTAGTTATCCTGGTCAATAATGGATTGTTTTTACTTCACAGTTATTCAACAATCTAGAAAAAAAATTGATAATTTTAGGTAGGCAGTTTGTCAGACACGAATAAATAGATGAGGTTCACTTAGCAGGAGTTTCCCAGGTTCATCAGAAATGCTGACACGGGAAAAACTTCCTAGAAACAAAGAACTCTGGAGTTGCGCATGAGAGATAATACAGCTATAGGTAAGGCTTGCAAGAAGATATTCTGGGTTGGATATCCAGAACTCCATATTCCCTGTCCCAGCCAGGAGGGATTTCTGAGCACAGAGCCAAAGAAAGCATTGTCTGTGGCCTCTAAAACACAAATAAAACAAAACAGAAAGCAAAGAAAAAAATGAAACATCCAGAGGTGTCCAAACTCAAAGTCTAACTAAGATCCTCTTACTAAGGCTAGTAACTCTTGAGGTATTAAGTAAGAAGTACGTAGAGATACTCAGAAGGCACCTGAGTGAATAAACTACTGGTCACTTTTAACATTCTCCAACCCCCTCTTCTGAAAGAACACAAAAACTGAAAAACAATGTAAGTATCAAAAGCAGCAAAGAGTAGTCGAATAAAAATCAACTGGGCCATGCTAGAAGCAGGGATCCCAATCTCAGTGTAGCCTGCTTTAATCACTAGAGTATATTCTTTCCTTTCAATTTTATATGTGAGGGGGCTTTAAAAGGTGAGGGTAGTTCACATCCCCTCAGTGTGCAGGGCTTATTCCTGGCTTTCTGCCAAAGCCCAAAAGTGACCCTGACATATCTTGGGGAACCATAGATAGTACAGAGATTGAACCAGGTCCATGGAGGGCAAAGAAAGCACTTAAAATCCTATTACTATCTCTTTGATCCCATTTTAATTTCCAAAAAAATTTCTGTCACTTTGTCACATCCTGAGTCTCCTCAATGATTTTTCTCTCAAAAGATATCAACTTGAAACCCATGCCCCCACAATGCCACTGCTTTCTTCGGTACATTTGAATCTGCAGTAACTATGTAAAATCTCCTGTGTTCCAGATCCTGATTTCACAAAAATTCCTAACATTTAGGGATTGAAAATAACGAGCCGAATTTGTTGAAAGTTGTTTTTATAGAATTGCATGTAAACCATTACCTCATTTTTAATTTGTGATCAACTTAAATCACTTATAATTAAACCTCTTTCAAATGGTGTCAAGTAATTTTTTTAAAGAAATAAAATAAAAATAAAACATATGGTATTTTCCCCAGTGCTCAAAGGGACTGGGAACCAGGATATAAAGAAGTGTTTTAGCACAAACTGCTCTGAAGACTTAGGGCTCTGGGCCCATGCTTGCCCTGAATTCTTTCATTTAAGCCACAAAAGCAACTTCTAGACCAAATACATTTGCTTTTAACAATGAAAAGGGATTCTAATTACATAGAATGACTACATTAGTTGATTTTAACTAAAAACTATGATTTGCCAAATTGGATCTCAATATAGTTTAATTATACAGCAAGTAAATAGGTCATTATACATTTAACTATTTTATATGTTCATAGTCAACAGATGAAAATGACCTTCATAAAGAAAATGAAAATTGTTTTGTCATAATCAGAAGGAAAAAAGAAAAGAAGTACCTATGTTAGTTCACTTTATCTGCCTTTCATATCTTTTAAACATTATTTCTTTGATAGCTATTACAGACACACTGTGCAATTTTTCAAATGTCACTAAATTGAAGGCAAACTATATATATTTGGTTTTTGGGTCATACCCAGAAGCACTCAGGGGTAACTCCTGGCTCTATGCTCAGAAATCGCTCCTGGGAAGCTTGGGGGACCATATGGGATGCCGGGATTCGAACCACCGTCCTTCTGCATGCAAAGCTATCACCTTACCTCCATGCTATCTCTCAGGCCCTTGAAGCCAAACTTTTAATGATACAGAGAAAAAAAAATTACCTGAACTCTTTTGAGTTATACAATATTTTTTTCACCAATTTAAACTGAAGTTTTTGAACCATCTAAATTATCAACAATGTATGGTATATCAAATATATTTTGAACACAACTTTTACAGTTTATAGTGAATAAAATAATTTTAAGCAGAATATTTTCAGATTTTTTATTTCTTTTTGTAAAAATTAAATACAACTATATTTTCATGCTTCTTTTTTATTAAAAAGGTAAAACATTGTTAATAGAGTTAAAAAATTAAATACTGAATAAGAAAAGAGGAAAATAAACATGATCTCTGCAGAAAATTAAAGATAAATGGCTACTGAATATGTAATAACAAATCTCATCATCTCTGAGTAGATAGGAATATTTTTGCTGTAGCCTTCTAAAGAGTCACAGCATGTATAGCTAGCAGAGAGTTTGAGTAAAATAATATTTTATCATTTTATTGTTTGGTCTACAAGTAAAGATGAGTATTATATTTCTGCAATAATCAATGGTGCTCAATTTACTTATAGAACTTTGTTCAAGGTTCAGTCCTGGCAGTGCTCAAAGTCTATACTCAGTATGCAGTACTAAGGCTTGAACCAGATTAATTCATATGCAAGAGAAAGAGCTTAGCCATTGTACTATCTTTCTGGCCCCTAAATGCATATATTTTTAAGACTATTGAGGATGCTGGTAAAGCTTGCGATGGTCATATATGAGAATGATATTTAATGTATATTATTGGAAAATTAATTTAAATTAAAATTTTAATTCTCTTATCTATTTCCTGTATATAACATTTTTCCTAAAGAGGATTTTTATTAAAAAACAGAGAACAAAAACTATTAGTAAATGTTCGTGTGTGCATAAGCATAGTATCCCTAAAGTAGAATAATTATTTTTAAATATTCTAAAACAAAAAATAATGCACTGTCATTTAAATAATAAAATATTTGATGCTTTGTTCTTGGACCACACCTTGTGTTGCTCAATACTTACTTCTTTTTCAGTGCTCAGGATTACTTCTGGAAGTTCTCAGGAAATTATAGGTGGTGTTGGGAATTGAATCTGGGCCAATAGCATTACGGGCAAGTGCTTTATCCATCAATCTATCTCTTTAACACATTAAAAATTTTATAAAATGTTTGTTACCATAACACTACACTACTAGGCATTTATTTAAAATATATAAAAACACTAGATCAAAAGATATTGAAGATTTCAAATAGAGATTAAGAAATGTGTACATATGATTTCACACATACCATCTTTAGTGATTTGGAGCGAGCAGAGCTAGAAGTTAACTGTAAGCAAATATGGATGTGTCCCAATACTCCTTCCAAAGATATATTTGAACTCCTATATTCATAGCATACTTATTAACAATATGAAATACAGTCAAATAAAAGCCCTTGAGATAAAAGAGATAATTCAGAATCTAAGGCATTTACCCTGCATGTAGTTGACCCAGTTCTATCCCTGAAACCACATAATCCCTTCCAGGACTGATTTCTCAGCACAGAGTCATGAGTAAGCCATGATCAGCAGCAGCTAAGTTCTATCCACTTAACTAAATGAATAAATAATATAAAAGTTCTTGACTTAAGGGAAAAAAAAAAACCAAGATTTTTTAAATAGCTTTCATAGTCATTTTAGATTTACTGTTTATATTTAAAAAATCAAAAAAATATAATTTTATCCCACAAAACAAATGCTTGACTAAAATATTAGTTCTCTATGAGCACATAACTATTTAAAAACTTTCATTTCAAAAAATAGTACACATTGAATAAATTTTCATTTAGTTCAGTTAAAATATATTTTCAATGCAAATTGAAAACTTTTAGAATAATTTTCACTACCTTATTTAAAATTGATAAACATCAAATCATATCTTTAACCTTTTTATTTGTTAGATGTGTGGTTTCTGTTGATCACTATTTAATTACATCATGTCATGAATCTCATTTCAATGTCATATCTTCACATATTTTCATAAGGAAAATTTCTTTAAAGTGCTAATTACTGACTCATAATCAATGACATCATAAATATTGAGAGTTTTCATATTAGCATTTCTCAAGCAGGTGGTATAGACTATATTTAGATCAGAAACAAGATCATATTACCTTGTTTCTACTCAAAAATTTGCAAAATAGATAATATGATTTGTCATATTGATCAAAGAAAAGAAGGTTGTCATTTAATGAACTTAGACAAAAAATAAATATTATAAATAAACAAAAAAGAAAATGCAGAAAAACTATGAAGATATTCAAATGTAAGAAAGAATAATCACAATTTTTTTTACTTATGGATAGTAGGAAATGTCCAAAATCATTACAAATTACCAATGTTTGTGCGATTAAGCTGAAATAAAAATAATTTGGAATTCAAAAATATTTAAAAATTTTTATGTCATTATTTTTGTTCTATCAAATAAATGTGGTATTTATTGTCTTTTGACATTTAGAAATTAATTACATCTTCACAAGTGTAGTAAAGCAATTATGAGAATAAAAGACAAAAGTAAGTCTGAGACAATAGTAAAATTTTCCATTTATAAAACGTCATTTTAAACAATATGATCCATTGTATTTCTTGACTATTAAATAGTATTATATCCTTGATAACTTTTAATTAGTTTTGAGGCCAAAATGTTTGAATCTTGGTTAAAACATAAATTAAAAGCTTGTATTATCTTCCTTTTAGTCACAAATTCTTTATCAAATGTGCTGCTGTTGTCTGGTGCTCATTAATTCTATTGTTCTCCTTGTTGTTAGTGTTCATTACTTTGCTCATTTGAAATCAGAAAAGGTTAGAAAGGTTGAAAACTTTTTTTGTTTAAAAGTGTGTCCTGAAAATAAACAGCCTATGAGATAAAGCTGAACACCTGAGCATTTGATGTATTACATCTCAGTAGTATCTGACAACCTTTACTCCCTGGTGAAGCTATTTTTTCCTAATAATTTAGTCTCAGTCTATTAAAAGACAATTATAGATAATGCACAGAGGCAAGTGGTGAAGGATGCCCAAAGCAGCTTTTGTATAGAGGTTATCAAAACACTATTCTCCAAAAGGAATTTTCATTGATTCTTTAAAATTATTTCGTAAACAGGCTATTAGAAAGATTTTTAAAGAAACAACACCAAAAAATAATTAAAAGGATTCTTTGCTCCTCTGTAGTATACATTTTTAAAATTGAAAGATAAAATTATTTTTGCCCTGCTTATTATAACTAAAGGCTCATTTATTTCTCCTGTGTATGTATGTACAGTTTTGAAATATAAATATATTTGGGGACACCAGTGTGATTTTTCTGGTTGTCTGGCTGATCCTGTTAAAGATCACTGGTTAGTGGAAATTGAGAAGGAAATGGATACAGGGAAATGTTAGCTCAAATAAGGCTTTATTCCCTATGTTCAAGCATAAAGGGAGCTTACCAAACATGAAACTGCTCACTTCATTGTACAGAAGTCTCACGTTTAATCATAGCAAACACTCAAATCCCTGTCCTCTAGATTTGTCATAGATAAATATTTTTCATTCTTTGATTGGAGAGAAAGAATAGCTGGGATTATGTTTTCAGGCATTCCATGTGGTCCCCAGAGTTCAGAGCACTGCTGAGTATGTCCCAAAACTAAACAAAAAACCAAACTAAAACAAAAAGATGTTTCTCCTATGTTCAGTACAAAATCAAACTGTGACATGGTTGAGTGTCACATGCTAATTAACATGCTAATTCTCCAGAGTGTGTTTTTTCCCATTAAAGAAAAATAATCATCTTTCTTGTTTTAGCTGGTTTGGTTTCTTTTGTCTAGCGCCTCTTCAGGAGTATCAAGGAATCAGACCAACAGAATACCAACCTGCATTCTTGAGATATACTGCTCAGTGTTGGGGAGGCTTTGATCTTTTCTTTAAAGGGTGAACAAAATAATGGGCAGGGTGGGATCTAATAACCTGCCCTTGAGTTTACCTTTACCAGAGTTTGGTTGTTTTATTTTTTGGGGGGGGGGGGCACACCCGGTGACTTTCAGGGGTTATTCTTGGCTATGCACTCAGAAATTGCTCTTGGCTTGGGAGGACTAAATGGGACCCCAGGGGATTGAACCACTGTCCGTCCTAGGTCAGCTACATGCAAGACAAGCACCCTACCGCTGTACCACCCCTTCAGCCCCTACCCAGTAGTTTTGGAGGCAAAGTTTTCTCCACCACAATATGTCTCTATAGATCCTTCACTTTGGATCACCATCATGGCTGAAATACACAGCACGAGGAGATTAATAGCTGCTGCTATTTAGATTGTTGTGTAAGTGGCATTTTTACAATAAAATAAATAAAAATGGGGACATAAAGGCATATTTATTAAAAATTGTTGTGGCTTTTATTATGTGGCCTCAATTTAGCCTGTAGCTGTAAAAATTTTAAAGACCAAATAGAAGTGATTGTATAACAAGTATTATGTGTACTTGTTTCTGATATTTTTATACTTATTTATTTTGCTAACTTGAATTTTTAACAATCTGAATTATTACTGCTCTCTTTGGTAGATTAACTAAAACATTTAAGTTAACAGTAAGTGTAATCACAACATATCATATTGTCTCATATCTGTGAATATATCTACCCTTCTGATCTCATTCTACAGACTCTCCCTCCTCTTTCTGTTCCTCTCTCTCACTCAGATTGTCTAAAAGAGTTGATATTTATATTTTCAAGGTGTAGTTTAGCTATTTCTGAGTTGAATTTATAAAAACCAGAAACTTCACTTTCTAATCTGTTTTTACAAAAACTTAAATCACAAACCTACTAGAAGCAAAATTCTTTGAACAGTTGTGGTACATGATATTTTAAGGGTAGCCTTTAACAGAACTCGTGATATCATTACATTGATGGGAATTAAATGACCTTGATTGTTATCCACTCTCTCTTCTTTAAAACAAAAACACAGAAACTTTTTATATGTCTAACAAGAGAGATATCAAGCAACCTTTCAGTATATAAGAGAACCAGTGGGAATGATAAAAACATAATGCACTACCGTGGAGTAGAGAGATATTTTACTTTAACATCAACTAGTTTTGTGATGTGTGATTAAATCACATCAATTCTCTTTATCTTAGTATGCTTACTTATGAAATAAAAGGACTAAACAAAAACAATGCCTTCCAAATATTTCCCCATTTTCTTTTTGTCCTGAGGAAAACCTCATGTAGAAGCTTAAGTAGAACAGCTTAGAAAGCATATGAATTAGACTGTTAGTGTGAATATGTATAGTCTCTACCTCGTTCCCTAGCTAAATACAAAAGTGAAAATGTGGAAAAACACTAATTTAGATATTCCCTTTTTGGGAGAGGGTGTGAAGGGATTTCCACATCTGACTATACTTAGGGGTTCCTCCTGATCTATGCTAAGAAATTTCATCTGGCAAGCTTGGGAGACCAGATAGGGTGCAGGGGATTGAACATGGGTTGGCCACATACAAGGCAAATGCCCTACCTGGGCTATCTTTCAGGCCCCTAAATATTCTCTATGGCAATGACATTGAGTTAAATCTACTAGTCCCTCTTACTTTCAGTATTTCATTATTTTTAGGCAACTTGGGCCTGAACAATAGTTCAGTGGGTAGAGTACTTGCTTTGGCATGTGTCCGGGTTCAATACTGATAACCTGATAATCCCTTGAGCCTACCAGGAGTGATCCCTGAACAGAGCCACGCATAGGCTCTGACCATCACAGGATATGGTCCAAAATTAAAATATAAGGGGAGGGCACACACAGCCCCAATATACAAAACTTAGGCATCGATATCTTTTTGTTTTGTTTTGTTTTGGGGTCACACCCGGCAGTGCTCAGGGGTTACTCCTGGATTTATACTCAGAAATTGCTCCTGGCAGGCTCAGGGGGCCATATGGATGCCAGATTTCGAACCACCAACCTTCTGCATGCAAGGCAAATGCCTTACCTCGATGCTATCTCTCTGGCCCCTAGGCATCAATATTTTTGAAGTAGATTACGCTATGGGTTTTATCTAGGGATATAAATATATATGTGTGTGTTTATATGCATATATCCCATGTATAGATAAGCAATGAAATTACCCAGTCATTAGCATTAATCTGAGAATATTTAGTGGTATGAACAAAAATATTTGAAAAGCAAGACTTTGTAAAACTCTGAGAAGAAAAACTATCATATTGAAGATCTATATTGGTATGAATTATATCCTGCCTGGGGGAAGGCTATTAAAATGTATGATTGTCAGGATAACAGTATTTTCCCAAAGAACTCTCATCTGAGAAATATTAAGAACTTTATATTTAGGAGATAATATGTCTCATCCATTTGTTTAAGAATGTAGGACTAGATAAATTTAAATTGCTCTTTACTCTTTTTATGTTACGATGATAATATTTAAAGTACTGCTTCAAGAGAGGTTATATAGTTAGCACAAAGGCACAGAATAATTTGTATCCAATGAGAATACTGCAGGAACAGAGATAATTTCTTTCTCACATACAGTGATCAATAATAATTCTGGAAAACTATTTTAGGCTTGTGTGAATAAAATATGAATCTGTGAACTTAGAATAACATGAAAATTCCCTTTCACTTCCATCCCACAATTCTGAGATAGATCTTATCCACCGACACTCATAGTTTTTTCATGATATCTCAGACTACTGATTGTGCAGGATATAGGCCTGGCTATCCTTTCAAGTGAGACAATAAGCATGTGTGGACTACAGTTGTGGGTGTTGTTCATGGCCAAAAATGTATTCTCCCTTAACACTCTTTAATAAAAATAAACATTTCGTTTTTTCTCCTCATAATTTTTTCTACAATAGAAGGCAGGAAAGCCCAAGTAAAGGTAGGACTAGAATTCCCTGTTTCCCATGAAGGGTATAGCCTTCTCTCAGTCTGAGAAGGTTTTGGTCCCTAAGGAGTCATCCAGGCAGCAGGACTTAAATCTCAATGAGTCTCAACTGCAGTTTGATGGCTGCCTCACTGAAGTTGGAAGGACCTTAGGGTCCACTCTAGAAATCAATCCTTACCTCCCCAGACATATACCTCATTGAAAGTGGAGCTATTTAATATCCACAAGAGCATAATAGAATAGAAAGATTGGCTAAATTACAGACAAATAGCATGCCACTCTAAATGGGTGTCAGTTCTATAAAACTGTGTTTCTTATTATTTTTAAGCCATTAACAGATATAGAAACACTATCTAACAAAACAATTTACTCTCCTGAGGTAGATCCAATCGAATATATAATGGTAATAATGCATCACACACACAAATTCTCATAATTCAAATGCATAGAATTTTCTAAAAAATGTATTTAGTATATAAAACCAATGATATATAACAAAACAAAAGAAACTATGTGCTCAAAGCTGAGGAGAAAAGAGTAGTTTAGAGCTACTCTTAGTAGTTTAGAACTACTCTAACTTAAAATGAGCTAAATAATAAATATTAAATTTTAGTTTTCTGAAAATTTAACTTAGAAGACTAATTTGATATACAAAGAAAATTTGAGAATTTTTAAAATATGTTTAAATTTTAATTTAATCATATTTTAAGTGTTACAAAAGTACAAACATTTCAAATTATTTTGATAGAATTATTGATGCATATATTATTTTATTTTTTAAACAATGTTATCATAAAGAGAGATGTTTTAAATCAAATGTGGTTGTTTATAATGGAATGATTTTATTTTAGTATAAGATTTTATGTAATTATTAAGGTACAATATGATTAGCTATAATTTACTATATGTGATTGCTTATATGATTGGTTGTAATTTTCCTTTATTGTTAGTATTTTCATTATCTGTGTTGGTTGATTTTTCATTTTCTGATTGTTTTTCCCCTTCTGTCTTAATACTATCTTTGTTTCCCTTATTCTATAATACTGATTTGGCAAGAAATAATTTGACAAAACTTTTGAATATTTTTTTTTCCCACTCTTCAAGAGTGTTTTATGCCTAGTAATTTCATATTTTCTTATTATATTTTCATTTTTTATTTCTTATTGTTTTAGTGAAGAGGCATTTGTCTTTTGTTATTAATGCTCTAAAATTTTTTAAAGTTTTGAATTCTTTTATTTTAATTTGTCTGGTGTGAGCACTTTTTCATATTTCCATTCCAGTTTTAAATGCCCCCTGAATTCTTTTATTTTTTGTTTGTGTTTTGAGGCCACACCTGGTGGTGCTTAGGGGTTACTCCTGGCTCTGTGCTCAGAAATCTCTCTTGGCAGGCTCAGGGGACCATATGAGATGCCAGGGATCAAATCCAGGTCTGTCCCTAGTTGGCCATGGGCCAGCTGCATGCAAGTCAAATGCCCTATCCACTGGGCTATTGCTTTGGCCCTCCTTTTAAGTTCTGATCATTGCTTTCCTACTTAGATTTGGGTACACAATTTATTTTGTTTAGTTATGTGTCATTGATTCTATATATTAAATACATTTTTCAGATGAAAATCCTGGTACAAAAAATTTTCATTTAGTATTTTAACTAAAATTTATTTTTTTATTTATTTATTTAGGGGTCCATATTTGGTGTGTCTAAGGGATTACTAGTGACTCATTCTTAAAGATGTTCAGAGAACTATTTGTAGAATTGTTGTGTATGTAAATATTTTGGGGGATTACTATGTTGCTCACCCTAATCTGATTAGGTGATTGTGCCCTACCCTAGGGTGTGACCTGGCATTCTGCCCCCACCCTAGGGTAGGACCTGATTCTGCTTCCACCATTGGTTGGTATCTGATCCCACCATGGGGTGGGACCTGACTCTGGAGTATAAGAACAGGGGTCTGTGGAAGATACCAACCAATGGTGGAAGCAGAATCAGGTCCTACCCTAGGGTGGGGGCAGAATGCCAGGTCACACCCTAGGGTAGGGCACAATCACCTAATCAGATTATGTGAGCAACATAGTAATCCCCCAAAATATTTACATACACAACATAGAATCAGGAATTTTACCAGGGTTAACTAAGAAAAGGCAAGTACTTAATTTTTCTGTCTATGAAGTGTATATTTTCCAAATTTGAGGAGGCATGACTCTGTCTAATGACATCTGGGTATACTACTAACTTATTTTATTCATATTTGTAAGTGTTCTCCATTATAAATTTTATGCTCATGCTCTCTGGCATTTATTTTGCTTAAATATTTGATGAACTCAGCTTTGCACTTGAGAGCTCTCATGTGCCTAAGTAGGAAAGTTTTACCTAGCAGGGGTCTAAAATGTACTTGAACCAGTTCAAACAGTGTATTTTCTTCTTCACATAAGATTTCCCCATCCTTTTCTATTAAGAAATCAACTACTTGAGTAAAAGAGGTATACTGTTCTGTTTCTCTGGCCTCGGGGCCTAAAAACATTAAATTCATTCAAAGGAAAAGCATCACCAAATTCAAATGCCTAGTGAAAATTACAAAAGGGAAGAATTATCTTGCCTGGAGTTTGTGGGCAAACTGTGGAGATGAGATTTTTCTATATTTTAACTAATTTTTTCTGAATTTGGAGTACTTCAGAATTATTTTCACTTCAGCTCTATGGTTTTAAGGTCTGCATAATTTTTTTCACTCCATCAAATATAATCATATTTCTTTTTATTCAGAAAACAAAAATGTGATCCATTCCTATATTTCCTATACTAAAAATAGTAATATATCTACAGAATTGTTTCATTAGCAACCTCTGTTGTATCAAAAGTTTTTGAGTAGAAAGAAGGTCAATATGTATTTTTTCTCTAAAACAAAACCATGATTTAAATTTATGGTACAATTCTTATTCATCAAAGTGTATTATCTTCCCTTTCCACCTTGTTCACAAATGATCACCTGCCAGCATTCACCTCCATACGCCTCACTATAACAGTTATGGTTTGTTTGCATGAGATGAACAGTCAGTTTCACACAGAAAGAAAACAAACTATGAGGCAGATTTTTAGCAAAGTTTTTAGTTTACCCATATTTACTTTTTGTTTGACTAATATTTTCTCTATAGAACATCTATTAAAACAAAAATAATCTGTGAATTTATGTTAATTCTAAAGTATAATTCGCACATATGAATATCTCACACTTACAAAACCAATATCTCAATAAGAACTAAAGCTTCACAATTTCTAGGATTAATATGACCTTTCTCTATCCAAGTTTTCTGTCTTCTATAAATATGCAACTTTTATATTTAACAATTGCATGCTTTATTAAGTTTAATCAGGTCTGTATATAACTCCAAATGTCATATATTTAGTTATGCTTATTTTATTTTATTAAATAAATTAAATAATTTTTATTAATTTTTTTATTTTAATAAAACTGATGCACTCTATAGTATCTTTTGGACCTGACTTTTATCACATAATAACATATATATAAAATTATATATAAAATACATCATGTTGTATCGATGATGCAGCTCAATTAATTGGTCCAATTGTATAATACTCTATTTTATCTTTATACTGCCATTGATTTTTCCCCTTTTAAAGAAACTTAACTATTGAAATATTTTGGATAATGCAATGTGTAATTTTGAATATTTTTTATATTTTATTTATACACCTATATTACATACATGATTGTGATTGGGTATCAGTCATGTAAAGAACACCACCCATCACCAGTGCAATATTCCCATCACCAATGTCCCAAATTTCCCTCCTCCCCACCCGACCCCCGCCTAGACAGGCTTTCCATTTCCCTCATACATTCTCATTATTAAGACAGTTCAAAATGTAGTTATTTCTCTAACTAAACTCATCACTCTTTGTGGTGAGCTACCTGAGGTGAGCTGTAACTTCCAGCTCTTTTCTCTTTTGTGTCTGAAAATTAGTATTGCAAGGATGTCTTTCATTTTTCTTAAAACCCATAGATGAGTGAGACCATTCTGCATTTTTATCTCTCTCGCTCTCTGACTTATTTCACTCAGCATAATAGATTCCGTGTACATCCATGTATAGGAAAATTTCATGACTTCATCTCTCCTGACAGCTGCATAATATTCCTTTTTGCATATGTACAACCGTTTCTTTAGCCATTCATCTGTTGAAGGGCATCTTGGTTGTTTCCAGTCTTGCTATGGTAAATAGTGCTGCAATGAATATAGGTGTAAGGAAGGGGTTTTGTATTGTATTTTTGTGTTCCTAGGGTATATTCCTAGGCGTGGTATAGCTGGATCATATGGGAGCTTGATTTCCAGTTTTTGGAGGAAACTCCATATCGCTTTCCATAAAGGTTGAACTAGATGGCATTCCCACCAGCAGAGGATAAGAGTTCCTTTCTCTCCACATTCCCGCCAACACTGTATATTCTCATTATTTGTGACGTGGGCCATTCTCTGTGGTGCGAGGTGGTACCTCATAATTGTTTTGATTTGCATCTCCCTGCTGATTAGTGATGTGGAGCATTTTCTCATGTGTCTTTTGGCCATTTGTATTTCTTCTTTATCAAAGTGTCTGTCCATTTCTTCTCCCCATTTTTTGATGGGATTAGATGTTTTTTTTTTTTCTTGTAAAGTTCTGTCAGTGCCTTGTATATTTTGGAGATTAGCCCCTTATCTGATGGGTATTGGGTGAATAGTTTCTCCCACTCAGTGGGAGGCTCTTGTATCCTGGCCACTATTTCCTTTGAGGTGCAGAAGCTTTTCAGCTTAATATATTCCCATCTGTTAATCTCTGCTTTCACTTGATTGGAGAGTGCAGTTTCCTCCTTGAATATGCCTTTAGTCTCAATGTCCTGGAGTGTTTTCCTATGTGTTGTTCTATATAACATAGTTTCAGGTCTGATATCGAGGTCTTTAGTCCTTTGGATTTCACCTTTGTACATGATGTTAGCTGGGGGTCTAAGTTCAATTTTTTGCAAGTGGCTATCCAGTTGTGCCAACACCACTTGTTGAAGAGGCTTTCTTTGCTCCATTTAGGATTTCTTGCTCCTTTATCAAAAATTAGGTGACTGTATATCTGGGGAACATTTTATGAGTATTCAAGCCTATTTCACTGATCTGAGGGCCTGTTCTCATTCCAATACCATGCTCTTTTGATAACTATTCCTTTATAGTAATGTTTAAAGTTTGGGAAAGTAATTCCTCCCATATTATTTTTTCCAATGATTGCTTTAGCTATTCTAGGGTGTTTATTGTTCCAAACAAATTTCAAAAGTGCCTGATCCACTTCTTTGAAATATGTCATGGGTATCTTTAGAGGGATCGCATTAAATCAGTATAATGCCTTGGGGAGTATTGCCATTTTGATGATGTTAATCCTGCCAATCCATGAGCAAGATATGTGTTTCCATTTCCGCTTGTCCTCTCTTATTTCTTGAAGCAGAGTTTTATAGTTTTCTTTGTATAGGTCCTTCACATTTTTAGTCAAGTTGATTCCAAGATATTTGAGTTTGTGTGGCACTATTGTGAATGGGGTTGTTTTCTTAATGTCCATTTCTTCCGTATTACTATTGGTGTATAGAAAGTCCATTGATTTTTGTGTGTTAATTATGTAGCCTGCCACCTTGCTATATGAGTCTATTTTTTCTAGAAGCCTTTTGCTAGAATCTTTAGGGTTTTCTAAGTTAAGTATCATGTCATCTGCAAACAGTGAGAGCTTGACTTCTTCCTTTCCTATCTGGATTCCCTTGATATCTTTTTCTTGCCTAATCAATAGAGCAAATACATCCAGTACGATGTTGAATAGGAGTGGTGAGAGAGGACAGCCTTGTCTTGTGCCAGAATTTAGAGGGAAGGCTTTTAGTTTTTCTCCATTGAGGATAATATTTGCCACTGGCTTGTGGTAGATGGCCTTAATTATATTGAGAAAGGTTCCTTTCATTCCCATCCTGCTGTGAGTTTTGACAAGAATGTGTGTTGGACCTTATCAAATGCTTTCTCTGCATCTATTGATATGATCATGTGGTTTTTATTTTTCTTGTTGTTGATGTTGTGTATTATGTTGATAGATTTACTGATATTAAACCATCCTTGCAGTCCTGGGATGAAACCTACTTGATCTTAGTGGATAATCTTCTTAATGAGGCATTGAATCCTATTTGCCAGGATTTTGTTGAGGATCTTTGCATCTGCATTCATCAGCAATATTGGTCTGTAATTTTTTTTTCGTAGCATCTCTGTCTGGTTTAGGTATCAAGGCGATGTTGGCTTCATAAAAGCTATTTGGAAGTGTTTCCGTTTGTTCAATTTCATGAAAGAGTCTTGCAAGGATTGTTAGTACTTCCTCTTGGAAAGTTTGAAAGAATTCATTAGTGAATCCATCTGGGCCTAGGCTTTTGTTTTTGAGCAGACATTTGATTACCATTTTAATTTCATCTATAGTGATGGGGGTGTTTAGCTATGCTACATCCTCTTCCTTCAACCATAGAAGATTATAAGAGTCCAAGAATTTATCCATTTCTTCCAGGTTCTCATTTTTATTGGCATAGAGTTTCTCAAATAGTTTCTGATTACCCTTTGAATATCTGCCATATCAGTAGTGATCTCTCCTTTTTCATTCCTAATATGAGTTATCAAGTTTCTCTATCTCTCTTTCTTTGTTAGTTTTGCCAGTGGTCTATGAATCTTGTTTATTTTTTCAAAGAACCAATTTCTGCTTTCGTTGATCTTTTGGGTTGCTTTTTTGGTTTCCACTTTATTGATTTCTGCTCTTAGCTTGGTTATTTCCTTCTGTCTCCCTATTTTAGGTCCTACTGATGAGCACTTTCTAGTTCTATTAGCTGCGTCATTAAGCTACTAAGGTAAGCCCCTTCTTCCTTCCTGATGTGTGCTTGCAAAGCTATAAATTTTCTTCTCAGTACTGATTTTGCTGTGTCCCATAAGTTCTGATAGTTTGTGTCTTTATTGTTATTTGTTTCCAGGAACCTTTTGATTTCCCTCCTTGATTTCATCTCGGACCCACTGGTTATTCAGTATGAGGCTGTTTAACTTCCAGGTGTTAAAATTTTTCTTCTGTGTCCCTTTGGAATTCACAAATAATTTCAGAGCCTTGTGGTCAGTGAAGGTAGCCTGAAATATTTCTATCCTCTTAATATTATGGAGGTATGTTTTATGTGCCAGCATGTAGTCTATCCTGGAGAATGTCCCATGTACATTGGAGAAGAATGTGTATCCAGGTTTCTGGGGATGGAGTGTCCTATACATATCCACTAGGCCTCTTTCTTCCATTTCTCTCCTCAGGTCTAGTATATTCTTGTTGGGTTTCAGTCTGGTTGACCTATCCAGTGTTGACAAAACTATGTTGAGGTCCCCCACAATTATTGTGTTGTTGTTGATATTATTTTTTAGATTTGTCAATAATTGTATTAAATATTTTGCTGGACCCTCATTCGGTGCATATATGTTTAGGAGAGTTATTTCCTTCTGTTCTACATACCCCTTGATCAATATAAAATGTCCTTTTTTGTACCTTATAATCTTCCTGAGTATAAAGTTTGCATTATCTGATATTATTATTGGCCACTCCAGCTTTTTTATGGGTGTTGTTTGCTTGGATAATTTTTCTCCAGCCTTTTATTTTGAGTCTATGTTTTTTTCTGACTATGCAGGTGCATTTCTTGTAGGCAGCAGAAGGTTGGATTGAGTTTTTTGATCCATTTAGCCACTCTGTGTCTCTTGACTGGTGCATTTAGTCCATTGACGTTGAGAGAATTGTCCTGGAATTTAATGCCATCTTTATATCGAAATTTGGTGTGTCTTTTGGTTAGTCTTGTCTTAAATTAGGTCTTTCAGTTTTTCTCTTAAGACTGGTTTTGAGGGGGCTGGAGAGATAGAATGGAGGTAAAGTGTTTGCCTTTCATGCAGAAGGTCATTGGTTCAAATCCCGGCATCCCATATGGTCGTTTTCGTCTGTCTGTCCAGTCCACCCCCACCCACCCCCCACCCACTCCCCGTGCCTGCCAGGGGCAATTTCTGAGCTTGGAGCCAGGAGTAACCCCTGAGCACTGCTGGGTGTGACCCAAAAAAAAAAAAAAAAGGACTGGTTTTGAGTCTGTAAAGTTTCTGAGCTGTTTTTTGTCTGTGAAACCATGTATTCTTCTGTCAAAATGGAAATTGAGTTTTGTTGGATACGGTATTCTAGGTGAAGCATTCATTTCATTCAGTCTTGTCACAATATCCCACCACTGCTTTCTGGCATTGAGTGTTTCTGGTGACAGGTCTGCTGTAAATCTCAAGGATGCTCCCTTGAATGTAATTTCCCTTTTTGATCTTGCTGTTTTCAGAATTCTGTGTCTATCTGTGGGACTCGTCATTGTGACTAGGATGTGTCTTGGGGTATTTTTTCTGGGGTCTCTTTTGGTTGGTCCTCTTCGAGCATGCAGGATTTGATCACATATATTCTTTAGTTCTGGAAGTTTCTCTTTAATGATGTTCTTGACCGTTGATTCTTCCTGGAAATTTTCTTTCTGGGTCTGTGGGACTCCAATGGTTTTTAAGTCGTTTCTGTTGAGCTTATCATAGACTTCTATTTTCATCTCTTCCCATTCTTTGACTAATTTTTATACTGTCTGTTCATTTGCTTTAAGTATTTTGTTTTACAATCTCTCCCACTGTATGTAATTGTTATTTATCTCATCTTCCACAGCACCAAGTCTATTTTCATCTTCTGTTACCCTGTCCCAGAGCTTATCCATTTTGACATTCACTTCGTTTACTGAGTTTTTCAGGCCTGTTAGTTGACATGTTATTTTAGTTTGGAGTTTTGTGATTTATGTCTTCATATTTTCTTGGTTCTTGTTAGTGTTCTTTTCAACTCGATCCATGATTTCTTTGAGTTCTTTGAGCATCTTTCATATTGCATGTCTAAAGTCCTTATCTGAGAGGTTGATTAGTTGGTTGGTCATTATCTGGTCATCAGAATTGTCATCTTCATTCTCTATGTCTGACGCTGGTTGTTTCCTGATTAGAACAATGTTGATGCGTTGTTTCCCCATTTTCACACTTGTATTGTGGGTTTTTCTACTTGTTGTGGTGGTGTTCATTGGCTAAATGATGTAGGCAGCCATACTATTCTTGCTCTGCCCTTTCTGGATGGGTAGACTTGCCTCCAATGGAGGGGAGTCCTCTGTGGATGAAGCCTCACACAGAATCAAATGTTAGGCTCAAGCACGAGGCAGAGAAGACAGTCTGAAGAGAAATGCTGGGCTTCAGTGATCCAGCACAGTTCTTAGTGTGATTTTTCTTCCTTTTGCGATGGTGTTCTTTCCTTAGAAAGAGTACATGGCCGCATAGCGAAGTAGAGGCCATGCTCTTCTGGAGCCTCTTTTCAGCCCATTCCCAGAGGTTCACGCGGCAGGACAGTAGACAGACACACACAGTCAGCACTCACAATTTTTCACAGTCGGGCCCCACTGGGCAGGCGCCAATTTTGAATATTTTAAATACCTGAAATGTCTACCTATACTACATATTCTCAAGAAGAGATAGAAAACATTAACAGCAATAATTGATTCTTTTACTGACTCAAAGTAACAGAAAGATAATAATCTATAAAATATCAACCAGAAATCAAAGAGCTAAGAACATACTTTGTTTGCAGGAGGCTCAGGTTATAACTCCAGTACCACACACACATAAAACTAAGTGTATATCGTAAAAATAAGCACAATGCACAAAAGTTATGTTGAGCACAGATTCAGGAGTAGCCCAAAGCACCACCATGTATGTTCCCCACGAATAAAAAGATACAAACGTGAAATATTATTAGTATTCCAGTGCCTCAGAAGCACTCTTTCCTAAGACCATCACAATGAATCAGCAGACCATTAGTTTGAGAATCAACTTGAGTGGTTTCAGGCCTCCCTAGAACACTTTAAGAGTCCCAATCTCTGATAAAAGTCAAAATCCAAATCAGTATGCATCATTAGAATTTAAATACCTGGCAGCCTGGAGTACCCTTCCTTGATGATTGAACAGTAGATAATTGGAGTGAGGTGAGGAGCAATCTCACATACAGACTGGTCAGATGGTCTCATGGCAGGTTGCCATTGAGCAACCATTTGTATTTTCCTGATGTCCAGATCACTGGCTTCCCTTCAAAATGTAGCTTTCCCTCAGGCATAGCCAAAGCAGATTCCATGTGCTGGGCAAGAATGATTAGTAGCCTGCTGGCTTTCTTTTCTTCCTGTTTTCAGAGTTAATCTACCCTGCCTCTATCCCATGGAAGAGAGCCTTTGGCCTCAATGGTTTTGAGGTTTGTACCCATAGAAATAAGTCTAGTGGAGACTGATAGGTCATCCTTACTCTAGCATGCAGTCTATGCTGTATCCCTTAGGTCTCCAATCACTTGCACTACCTTCCAATGAAGCACCTGAGACTCTCTCTCTCTCTCTCTTCTCTCCTGCAAGTTATACTTATAAAATTAATAAGTTTTTATCCTAAGCCTTAAAATTTTTATTTTAGGTCGCCAGACAAATAGTATAGCAGATAGAACACCTGTCTTGAGTATGAATAACCCACGTTCAATTTGATTGAACCGGTACCCAATTTGATTCCCTAAGTACCATCAGTAATGATCACTGAGTGCAGAACTAGAAGTAAGCCCTGAATTCAGAGCCTGAAGTAAGACCTGAACACTGGCCCAAAATAATTAGTGTAAAATATAAGTGTAAAGGAGTCCTACTTGCAAACTCAAGAAGACACATTTTGTGTTCAACAAGCAGTCCTTGATACAGCCTGTCCCTTGAGGACCAAGTACCAATCTTTATTCCCTTTTAAAATTTCTCTCCCTCCCTACAGAAAGCCAATCCAGTGCATATTCAATTCAGAATCACTGAGTTCAGATCAAAGTTCAGAATCTCTGGGTCTTCTCAGCCTCCTTTATGCAATTATGAAGCAATTTCAGCTATCTAATTTATGCACTAAAGTAAACCTTGTTAGTAGCATTTTGTAGCAATGAAGAACAAATGATATCAATGACAATAAAAAGTCCCAAAAGAAAAGGAAAAACTGAGAAACACACAGTAGAAATTGAGTCACTACAATGATAAAATATTTTGGGAAAGATTAGAAGAAGATAGATTTTTTTCTTTTGATAAAAAAGTATCATGAACAATGGAAATGCATCCTCCTTTGTTCTTTTTTGTCACTGATTGGAATATTTGTTGTACTTTGGAGCTATAGCAAGAGCACTTTAGTAAATGTGCAGAGGCCACTGGAGACATATTCTCATTACTTGTGGGACTTTGAAGCACTATGGATCCAATCCACAGTTTTGCACATATGAAACACATACTTTATTTCTTGAGCCAATCCTTAGCTCTCTGACTTTATTTTGTAAGATAAATATTTGGTCATTATATTCTAATTTACTAGTATTATTTACTAGTAACTAAATAACTTTAGAAGGGAGGGTATATTCTCAGGGAATGAAAGTATTTACAGCTTAATTTCAGATGGCTTCCTACATAGAGACAAGTAGTTAGATTGCCAATTATGCACAAACTCTTTAGAAATGTAACTCTCTCAAAAATAAAATAAGTTTGGGATGAACAAATAGTAAGACACTTTCCATGTATCTGGAAACAAGGATTCAATCCCCAATGCCATATATGCCCCAAACACAAATAGTAGTGATACCTGAGCACAGAATCTAGGAGTATATCCTAATATAGCCTGGTATATAACATATATTTGTTATATAACATAACATGGTCCCAAACTATACAAAGAATAAAATAAGTTTCCAGAAAACCCTGATTATAGTTTATGTAGTAAAAATCACATCAACATACTTTCTGGACATTGTACTTATTCCTGCTATACTTACTTACCTTTTGTCTTATTTTCTTCATCCCCTGATCTCTGCACTGCTCCAAACACACTTATTAGAGTCTATTTGGTGCTATCTAAAATACTTGGCTTGGGAGGAAATGCAATTGCAGTGTACATTCCAACCCCAAAAGGCCTCGAATTTATGAACTTTTTCTATTGCTTGTAAAGCATCCAATTTCTGCCTAAGCTCATCTCAATTTTTATAGTTCCTTGCTATAATCTGAAAGGAACAGCTGATACATATTGACAGTCCAGCTTCATACAAATGCTTCCTCTAGAAGAGCAAACTCAGTAGGCATCTGGTCTACTTTCCAAATTATCAAGGTGACACATTTAGAAAATATTTTCCTCATACACAAGAGGCATGCAGCATCCAATCTGCATATGTATGTAGTCACTACAAGCTGCCCAATGCTCAAACATTATAGTTTAGTTTCAGTTATACAACATTCTATTTTCTATAGCAGTTTTCGTATTACTTATAACAAATTAAATTTATTAAATAATATTCTATACATTGATTCAATTAGGAATTAAATTCATGTGAAACAATTAAAAATCAAAAAGGTGGGGTTGGATACACAGTGCAGCAAGTATGCTGCTTGCCTTGCATGTAATTGAACTGGATTTGCCCCCAGGATCTCAGATGATGCCCTGAGCCTACCAGGAACATCCCCTGCCCACACAGTCAATAGACCCTGAGCATAGCCAAATGTGACTTCAAAAACAAATGACCAAAAAGATAAGTAGATAAATTATTAACATTGGTTATACATGGGTTTGTTTTTAGGCACCTTATAGTCCCTAGAGCAATGCACAGACCTAGAGGCTTTCAGTACCATGTAACAACTTAATCTTTTTGTTTTTGTTTTTGTTTTTGGGCTACACCCAGTGACACTCAGGGATTACTCCTGGCTATGTACTCAGAAATTGCTCCTGGCTTGGGGGGGCCATATGTGATGCCAGGGGATCAAACAGCAGTTCTTCCTAGGTCAGCATGTGCAAGGCAAAAGCCCTACTGCTTATGTCACTGCTCCAGCCCCACTACTTAATCTTTTTAACAAAATTCAAAAATATTTATTTGTTTTGATGCCAGAGATTGAACCTAGGTCTCAAGCATGTGATGTATGTACTTTACTAACTAGTCATATGTTCCTGGCAAACAACCAATATCAAATATCAAAATATCCATTGCCATCCCATGGTTAATTAAAATATATCAGGTTTGAAAGAAGCAGAAAAATTACAGCCCATAACAAATAATCTACCATGAAGAAACTTAAACTATTGGACATAGAAACTGACTCAACTGGTATGTGATTGAGTTAATAATTAATGTCTTTACAACAGCTATCATAGTAAAGCAAAATAGTTCTAGAATACAAATGGGAAACTGGAGATGTTATATAATTGAAGGATTAAAAATAAAACTACAAAAAAAACAAACTGCAAAAAAACTAGAATGACTACAACTTCCAAATATTTTTAAGACACTGGATATGTTTAATAACAGATTAGAGAATGCAAGAACAAACTAATGCAGCTAAATTCAAAGGAATAGAAATTATCTCAAAGGAAACAAAGAAAAATGTATTAACAACTAAAAAAAATCAGATATCAGGGAGCTGTGAGGCCTCTTACTGTGACCTATTTACATAAAATCAGAATACCCAAAGAAAAAAAGAAATATGATGGGGGTAAATACATTTGAAGAACAATAAAAAATAGTTTCACATTTGACTCAAAACTCTTCAGAAAGGGATAATATAGTGGACAGGATATTTGCTTTGCACATGACAAATCCTCTTCCAGGAGTAATTCTTAAGAACAGTCAAGAGTAAAACTGCCAATGAGGCTCAAAAAAACAAAAATAAACAATACATTTGATGGGATGTATCAACCTACTTTTGAATAAAACATAATTAATAGTAATCAAAAGAAACAACGAGGAAATTACACAAAGCACAGTTTTAAACCACTGGTTTAAAAAAAAGCTAAAATAAAATTAAAAATAAACCTAAATATTTTACAGAGAATAAGTAAAAAATAGAGTCTAGAAATCAATGCAACTTCATATTTAAAATTTAAAAAAGAAGAAAAAGCATGGAGCCGGAGCGGTGTCGTAGTGGTAAGGCATTTGCTTTGCATGCATCTGACCTAGGACGAACTGCAGTTCAATCTTCTGGCGTCCCATATAGTCCCCCAATCAAGGAGCGATTTCTGAACACAGAACCAGAAGTAATCCTAAACATCACCAGGTGTGGCCCAAAAACCAAAAAGAAAGGAAGGAAGGAAGGAAGGAAGGAAGGAAGGAAGGAAGGAAGGAAGGAAGGAAGGAAGGAAGGAAGGGAGGGAGGGAGGGAGGGGAGGGAGGGAAGGGAGGGAGGGAGGGAAGGAGGGAGGGAATGAGGGAGGGAGGGAGGGACAGAGGAAGGAGGAGAATGAAGGAAGGAGAGAAGGAAGGAAGGAAGGAAGGAAGGAAGGAAGGAAGGAAGGAAGGAAGGAAGGAAGGAAGGAAGGACGGAAGGAAGGAAGGAAGGAAGGAAGGAAGGAAGGAAGGAAGGAAGGAAGGAAGGAAGAAAGAGAGAGAGAGAAAGAGAGAAAGAGAGAGAATGAAAGAAAAAAGAAAGAAAGAAAGAAAGAAAGAAAGAAAGAAAGAAAGAAAGAAAGAAAGAAAGAAAGAAAGAAAGAAAGAAAGAAAGAAAGAAAGAAAGAAAGAAAGAAAGAAAGAAAGAAAGAAAGAAAGAAAGAAAGAAAGAAAGAAAGAAAGAAAGAAAGAAAAGAAGAGAAAGAACTGAAGAAAGAAGGAAGGAAGGAAGATAGCAAGAAGGTAAGATGAAGAAAGAAAGAGAGAAAGAAAGAAAGAAAAAAGAAGAAAGAAAGAACTGAAGAAATAGAGAAAGAAAGAAAAGAAAGAAAGAAGAAAGAAAAAAGAAAGAAGAAAGAAAGAAAGAAGAAAGAAAGAAAGAAAAAAGAAAAAAGAAAGAAAAAAGAAAGAAAAAAGAAAGAAAAGGGAAAGAAGGAAAGTAGGAAGGAAAGAAAAAAAGAAAGAGAAAGAAAGAATTTGAAAGAAAAAGCAAATTTGCTGATCCAGTACTATTTTATCTTTCAAAATTAGCTTACCAAAAAAAAAAAAAAAACTGACAAATCCAGATATATGCAAAATTCAACTTTTCTGAGAATATAATAATTTATATATGATACTTTCAAAAACTTCCTATTGTTAGGGTTTTATATTTTTACCTAATAAGTGAGTCTAATTATAATCATAAAGTACATTAAACTCTATAAAAGCTTTTTGCGTTTCTTTTGTGGGTGGGGTGACACTCAAAGTTTTTGAGGGGCTATTATAGGCTCTCTAATCAGCAATGACCCCTAACAGAATATATGTGGTACTGGAGATTTAGTCTTGGGGCACAGCCATTATTACCACATGCAAAGCAAGTGAATGACCTCCTGTATAATTTCTCTGGCTCCTCAAAGCATCATTTTTAATTGAATGTTTCTTGATTTTTCTTCTTCAGCATATTCGTGTTCCTTGCATATTTTATTAGTTTATTCGACTTTTGTATAACAATTTGAGTCTTATAAAATGAGATGTTCAATATTTTATAAATATACACATTTTAAATATAAATATATTCATATTTAAATTATATATGCTTATATAATATACTTCTTGTATTTAGCACATGTAATTTATAAGCTATTTACATAAAAATGGTTTATCATATTATGTAAATGCATGTTTTATGATCACTATTAATAATAGTTTTAATTTTAATACAGAAAGGCACTGTTTTAAAATATTAAATCCAAATAAAAACATTTCTGTCTTATAAAACAACTGTTTTATCCAGAAAATATAAATGTATCCTCTGTAATTTTTTAGACATTTTATAGTACAGAAACCCTTAACTTGGCATGGTTTTGATATGCAAAAATTACAATTATCCTATTTTAGTTAAATAATACAATTTCTCTCACAACATGGTGTGAATTTTAGTTAGTATGCTGTATGAGCTGTGAATAAATGCAGAGAACACAATTTTCACAGTAGTTTGTCAGTCTGCAAATTGCAATATACATAAAATATGCACACTATTATCAGTAATAAATCATGTCACTTTTTCCATGTCTGCTGATTGGTCATAATGTGCATCTTATTCAGTTCAGGTGCACATAGCAAAACATGCAGGTGTGTTGTATGGTATCCCAGTGATAAACTCATATGTCATTTTAAAAGAATGAATAATCCAAAGAAGAAATTCATCAAAATGATGCAAATGCAGTAAAGGAAAGAAAATTGTGGCAGCAGAAGTAAAATTCAAATTGAGCAGAAATAGATTTATATGTAAAAATAGCAGACATGGGAATGTTGACAGTGCTGCCATTTGAAAAACTGGAGATACTCAGGCAGAGGAACTTAATGACACTTAGCTTATCAACACAAATCAGGACAAAGATGATGTACAGAGAAAATGATATAGGGAAAAAGTAAAGATAAAAATTTATGTAAGAGGAAAAAGAAACCTGAAGATATTTGCAGCTTTCAAAGCACTGGGGATAATAAAATGTTGAAAGCTAACACAAACTTCTGATAGTTCATCAGTACATGGAAAAGATACATGCTCCATTTTATTATATGTGTTATGAGAAATCAGTGTATATGTTGTTCTACCGTGGTGAAACTCAGACCCACACATTTGGAGGTAGGCATTCCATCTCCGAATTCCATCAGTAATCGCTGGACAAGAAATTACTGTAATCTCTAATGCTCAATGCTCCTAGTATTTAGTATATTAATAGTGTACTGAATATTGTTGGGGAATCTTTCCTTATTTATTTGTAATCTATGATGAGAGAATCAACTTATGGGAGAAATAAAGGTAATAGAACAAACATAACTATCCATAGATGGTATCAATTGTTAAGGATACAATTGAATATTTATAAGTAGCTATTCATATTTGAAGAAATGGAAGGCATCATAAATATAAGTGGTAGACAAGATGCAGGCTTAACTTTTCTTTGGGCAGAGGTGAAGGTGTGAAGTAGGGAGGACACAAGTGTGAGAAACTCCAGAGAGGTGCTTCAAGCACCTTAGGGCCCTTTCTGACTATTCTCAGCAATCAGGAAAAAGTTTCATGTGAAAACTCATAGATGTCATGCTGCTTATGCACTATGGTACCAGGGACTTTCCTGAATACCTCTGAATTGTTTAAGTGCCTTCATGTCTGCACTAGACAATGAACATTCAGGTGATCATGTGGTTCCAGGGATCATATAAAAGTTGGCCATACAGAAAGTAAGCAATTTAAGGCCTATACTCTTTCCCTATCTCCTACTTAATATTTTTCCTTTTTTATTATAATTAATTTCATAGAAAAATATATACTTAATAGTTTGTGAAATATGCAAAGTAGCCATCCTGCAAATGGCACTGTTTTGAATGAAGTTAAACACTAGGTGTTTGATTGCAGAATTAAAATTACTAAGCAGTGGTAAAGGGGAAAGGAAGGAGTAAGGTATGACTGAAATGGGGACAGTGATAGGAGGTTCTGGGAATGTTGGTTTTGAGGAAGGTGTATTGACTGTGCATCAAGTACATAAAAATGAACAGTTAAACTTCAAATATAACAATAAAACAGTAAATTAAAAAATAAGAGCAAATTTGGAGCAATGGCAGTGAAAATGCCAACATGATTATTAATTTTCTATCTTTTTAAATTAAAATATATTTAATTTTCTCATTTTAATCAGTTGCAACAATTCTTTGAGAAATTTTAAAGAGGCCGAAGTTATAGCAAGGCATTGTTATAGTAAGGCATTGGTCCTGCAAGCAGCAAACCTGGGATGGACCCAAGTTTGATTCTTTGACATCTCATATGGTTCACCGAGCCTAGCAGGAGAGACTTCTGAGCGCAGTCCCAGGAGTAACCCCTAAATGCTGTTGGTTGTGGCCCCAAAAAACAAAACCAAAAAAAGAAGTTTTGAAGAATTATGAAACCATGCCATAAATGCAGTTGCAATGTCTGCATGCAGGCAGTTCCAAAGTATCACTCTGTTTTAGAAAGCGATGTACACCAAAAGCTGGCAATCTCAGGAGAAGAAGATGAGTCAAGTCCTCTCTCTGCTAAAGCCACACCTACTGCACCACCACCCACAAATGCTAGTAATGATCCTTCTTCACCAATCTATGGCTCTCTGTAGAGACACCAATCTGACCAAAATTCCAGATATGCAGGTATTTGGGTTGATGTCACCAGGGCTTTTTGGAGTGAGTGAAAGTGCCCTGCCCCACACCCTTCACACTTCAGGAAGCCCTGGCAGCTGAAAACATATCCACAAAAAGCCACAGTATAATAGTGCTTGGGATTCCTATATGATGGATAAAATACTCCAATTCCTTTTTAATACTTTGATTCCCATAATAACACCAATTTAGATGCCTGTGTGTATAAGAAGCTACCCAATGTTCAGAAACAAAAGAAGTAACAGTATACACAACTACTAACAAGAGCTTACTAAACTTTCTGACAATGACTTAATGGCCTCATTATGAGATACAATCATTTTCACAATTTTCTTGTTGCTGCACTTTTAAATTTCCTTCCTTCCTTCCTTCCTTCCTTCCTTCCTTCCTTCCTTCCTTCCTTCCTTCCTTCCTTCCTTCCTTCCTTCCTTCCTTCCTTCCTTCCTTCCTTCCTTCCTTCCTTCTTCCTTCCTTCCTTCCTTCCTTCCTTCCTTCCTTCCTTCCTTCCTTCCTTCCTTCCTCTTTCTTACTTTCTTTTTTATAAATGTAATTTTACTATCACCTAAGTGGAAGCAAATGTATTATGATCAACTATATCAACTATGTGATATATGGTCTTAAATAAAGTAATTTAATGTAATAATTTAATGTAATTATTGAATCTTTTAAAGTAATATTTTAAAAGTTTCAAAGAATTAAAAATAAACATTATGAACTTCTTACCATCATAGAATGCCATTTAAGAAATGAAATCGAACACTAGAACTGTAGATTTTTCATATTAACTGTCTTTTCATGGCCATTTTACAATTGACCCTGGCCTCACACCTTTATTTATGGTAGGAAATAAAAAATACCTATTATGCTGGTAAAAATTGTCAATTAATTTTAAAACTATTTAAATAGCACAGATGTAGATTTAGTTTGCTAAGGTTCAATAATAAACAGCATACACTGATTTTGAAATCGAAACACTATAAGAGCAGCTGCAAAGTGATGAAAGTGATCACATCATGTTAAGCTTAATCAGAATAGCTCTTGAGACAGAAATGGAGTTGATACGCTGAAAGAAACAGCTGGCTTTGTTTTGCGTGGTAATTCTCAGAAATATGGAAGAAACCCAGCTGCTGATAATTCTGATTAATTATGTTTCAAACTGCAGTGTTTTGTGTTTTTTATAATACTTGAGCATAAAGTTTCCAAGGATTATCTCGTTTATTTTTTTATTCATTAGATGGGAAGATTCTACAGATTTTGATTTTAGTATGAATTATATAGAAACGTGCTAGAATGTGATGAAACTGTTCCTGATACAGCATTGGAGTTGCATAATGGTAAATTTTGACCTTGTCAAGAAGAGACAGCTGAATTATGATGCAGCTGCTGAGAAAAATGATATGTCTCACATATTAGATTAATTTCCTGTAAAGTTTACTATTTGGCATTACTAAACCTTGTAAATGTCATTTTTATCCATCATCTTGAAATATTTTGATGCTGCTTGTATAGTAATTTTGATTTCATTTTCAGTTTTTCTAAAGAGACAGTCATTTCCCTATTAAATCATTCCAACATTTTATTACAATTTTCATCAAAAGATCTATAATGTACCTTTGAAAAATTAATCTCTTGTTTAACTTCAGTGAAAATTATGAGACAGAGGACTGGGCAAAGCAGAGACTTAGAAAATAAGTATTATAATAAATCAATATATTTTCATACATGTAGATATAAGCTATTACTAATTCATGATGATTTCATTTCATTAATGTGTTGTTTTGAAGAAATTTAAGCTGCTGAACATTAAGACTGATAATGATTTCATTAGAATGTGAAGAAGAGTGTACAAAGATCAAAAGTTGTTATATTCTAATTCAGAATCAACAAGTCTGTATTGTCATAAATAAAATATTCAGTATAACCTCTTGATTGCCAAAGTTTGTAATTAAAATGCCTATTCCCAAAATCATTTATAATTTAACTGCTCCACAATTCTATAATTTTATTACATTTTATGGCAAACTTTTTAATATCTAAATTGTATACTTACGTACATAAACTCAAAATATATCTACTAGTATATATTGAGTAGTGATTTAAAAATAACTATACATTTGATAAAAATAATATTCCTATATGTGAATGTTATTGCAAAAACTGCCACAAAACTTTGAAACTCTATTACTTGATAGAATTGAATTTTCCATTGCTTGAATCTTCTTTGCCTTTGTGTCATGCTTTGCAATTATAACAATGGTAACATAATATTAGTTTCTGAGAGTAGAATACAGAATTCTAATAGCTTTTACTCTTGCCTCTTAGAACCTAGAACAGGCTAGACAAAGTTAATAGACCAAATAAACTGTCAACAGGCCAAGGTTAACCTGACAGATTTTGTTCTCCCTTTTATTTTGAGAAACTGCACTCAGAAATGCTCAGAGATTACTCCTGGCTCTATTTTCAGGATTGTTCCCAATGGGGCTCAGAATATCATACAGTTCTGGGGATTAAACTTGGGCCTGACTATATGCACTTATCCCTTTGAAGAAAACCTCAGGCCTTTGGTCTGCTAGTCTGAGAGTCAACCAACTCTGAAAGTAACCTGTAGACACAGACACATTCATGAACCTAAATAAGAAGATTATAATCTACTCAGGAGAGTCCAGTCCCAATTGTCAACTCATAGCCTGGTATGTTAAAGAATATTGTTTGTTTTAAGCCACAAAGATTTAGGGGCAGTTCACATATATAGAAATAATCAATATGGTAGTTAAAAATCATTGAGCTTCTATTATAGGCCAGGCAATAGTTCAGGCACATAAAGTAGATTATCTAATTATATCATCAATTCAATCTCTGAAGTACAAATTATGCTTACTCTCCAATTGCAGATGAAGTCCATGAAGCATAGTAGTTTCTTAATTTGCTCAAAGTTAAAATACTTGTGAGACATGGAGATAATGTTTCAATCTTGTTTTGCCATCAAAAGCCAGAATTTTAGTCATTATTTCTTTACTTTTAAATAAGCATAGCGATCTTGAAATAGTTAAAATAGATTGAAATGGTGTCTTGAAATGGTTAAAACAGATGCTTTTATATCTGAATGCATTCATATTTATGAATTAATGCTATTACCCCTCTTTCTTTGTGTAATAAATTAAAGAAGCAGATGTTCTTCAATTTAAAATACTAGCATGTTCAATTCAGTTAATCTTGTCTAGAAAATGATCATATTATCCCCAGCCTTGATTTACTTCAATTTCTTGCTACATGAATATTTGAAACAGTGCATCAATCTGTTTGTCACTGTATTGTCCAGTGAAAAAATAAAATTATTTCTCATCTTTCGAATTGTACATTAGGTAAAAGTAACATTAAACTGATCATTCAGTGCATTGAAATGGTATTACTTGAATTATGTTAAGGTTAAGTTATGTTTTGATATTTTACAATACAACATTTTTATGTAAAAAATGTTTTTAATATTAAGCAATGTGGGGCTGGAGTGGCAGATAGGGAATTTGCTAAGCATGCAGCTGACCCAAGTTTGATTCCCAGCATCCCCTAGCATTAGCCTGCCATGAGTAATTTCTGGATGCAGAACCAGGAGTAAAACCTGAGTTTCCCCAGGTGTAGTCCAAAAAATTAAAACAAAAAAAAAAATTAGGCAATGTGCTTGCCATAATTTTTGTAAATATTTTGATTTGAATTTTCTGTGTCTCTTTACAGAATTTGTGCATAACACTGTATTTCATATAAATATAAAGTTTATATATGTTATATGAACATTTACCTTTTTAACTTGGTTTAATGATAAAATTAAGTTTCAAAGGCAAGTACTACTAATTTAATAATTCATAAATTTTCATGAAATAAACCTATTTAAAATTTATATTAACATTTTCCTGATAGTTTTAGAAAAGTCCTATTTCTTGTAACAATGGAAGAAATAAGTATTCCTAAACATATCAATTGTAAGAAATAACAATTATTGGTTGTTATGATAGATTTAATTATTTGTTTTGTATTATGCTGTTATGCAATATTGTATTATTTAAACTAACTTGAGAGAACGTAATGTAAGGAATCTGTTTAAAATATATTCAATTAGGGGCCTGCTGCTGCCGCTGCTGCCGGGCGCGCACTTGGGGTGCTCGGCGGGTGTCGGGGTGCCCGGAACATGCGCCTTGGATGAAGAGGAGGAGGAGGAGGAGGACCTCGAGCCGCGGGCCCCAATGAGTGGCACACAGCCGACCACTCTCACCGACAGGACAAAACTGTGGACTTCCATGACAGTTTGTTAACAGATGAGAAGCAGTTTTAAAAAGTCTTTTATGGACACCAGGCAGGGAAAATCCGCGAAAGTAAACCGGCCCAGTGGGGCTCAGCTGTGAAAGACTGTGAGTGTGACCTGTCTATGTCTGTCTACTGTCCTCTTGCGTGAAACTCTTGCGAGTGGGGCAAAAAGAGCCTCCAGAAACCTCGCTCGCCCAGACGCCATTTTCAGGGAGGGACTTCAGAGCATAAAAACCGGCTAACCTTTGCAAAAGCTGGCTCCCTGTGTGTGACACCAGGCGGGGAAAATCTGCTTCGCTACGCGGCCATGCACTCTTTCTAAGGAAAGAACTCCATTGCAACAAGAAGGAAAAATCACACTAAGAACGGCGCTATATCACAGAAGCAAACATTTCTCTCTGGACTGTCTTCTCTGTTGCATGCTCGGGCCTAAGATTTGACCCAGTGTGAGGCTTCATCCACGGAGGACTCCCCTCCCTTAGAGGCAAGTCAGCCCATCCAGAAAGGGAGGAGCCAGAGGAGTGTGCTGCCTACATCATATAGACAATGAATACCACCACAACACGTAGAAAAACCCACAATACAAGTGTGACAATGGGGA
Organism: Suncus etruscus; assembly: GCF_024139225.1. NCBI lineage: Eukaryota > Metazoa > Chordata > Mammalia > Eulipotyphla > Soricidae > Suncus > Suncus etruscus. The sequence continues at coordinate 131,278,801 of NC_064851.1, forward strand.
AACAACGCAGGCCAGCATCAGACATAGAGAATGAAGATGACAATTCTGAGGACCAGATAATGACTGAACAACTAATCAACCTCTCAGATAAGGACTTTAGACTAGCAATATGGAAGGTGCTCAACAGACTCCAAGAAACCATGGATCGAGTTGAACAGAACACTAATAAGAACCAAGAAAATATGAAGGCAGAAATGACAAAACTCCAAACTGAAATAACATGTCAACTAACAGGACTGAAAAAGTCAGTAAACGAAGTGAATGACAAAATGGATAAGCTCTGGGACAGGGTATCAGAAGCTGAGAATAGACTTGGTGCTGTGGAAGATGAGATACATAACAATTCCATACAGCAGGAGAGATTGGACAAAAAACTTAAAGCAAATGAGCAGACAATGGAAAAATTAGTCAAAGAATGGGAACAGACGAAAATAGAAGTCTATGATAAGATCAACAGAAACAACTTAAGAATCATTGGAGTCCCAGAGACCCAGGAAGAAAATTTCCAGGAAGAATCAATGGTCAAGAACATCATTAAAGAGAAACTTCCAGAGCTAAAGAATATATGTGATCAAATCCTGCATGCCCGAAGAGTACCAACCAAAAGAGACCCCAGAAAAACCACCCCAAGACACATCCTAGTCACAATGACAAATCCCACAGATAGAGACAGAATTCTGAAAACAGCAAGATCAAAAGGGGAAATCATGTTCAAGCAAGCTTCCCTGAGATTTACAGCAGACCTGTCACCAGAAACGCTCAATGCCAGAAAGCAGTGGTGGGATATTGTGACAAGACTGAATGAAATGAATGCTTCACCCAGAATACTATACCCAGCAAAACTCACTTTCCGCTTTGATGGAAGAATACATCGTTTCACAGACAAAAAACAGCTCAGAAACTTCACAGACACAAAACCAGTCTTAAGAGAGAAACTGAAAGACCTAATCTAAGACAAGACTACCCAAAAGACACACCAAATTTTGAAATAAAGATGGCGTTAAATCCCAGGACAATACTTTCTCTCAATGTCAATGGACTAAATGCACCAGTTAAGAGACACAGAGTGGCTAAATGGATCAAAAAACTCAATCCAACCTTCTGCTGCCTACAAGAAACGCACCTGAATAGTCAGAACAAACATAGACTCAAAATAAAAGGCTGGAGAAAAGTTATCCAAGCAAACAACACCCATAAAAAAGCTGGAGTGGCCATACTAATATCAGATAATGCAAACTTTATACTCAGGAAGGTTGTAAGGGACAAAGATGGACATTTTATATTAATCAAGGGGTACGTAGAGCAGGAAGAATTCACTCTCCTAAACATATATGCACCGAATGAGGGGCCAGCAAAATATTTAATACAACTGTTGACAAATCTGAAAAATAATATCAACAACAACGCAATAATTGTGGGGGACCTTAACACGGCTTTGTCAACACTGGACAGGTCAACCAGACTGAAACCCAACAAGAATATACTAGACCTGAGGAGAGAAATGGAAGAAAGAGGCCTAGTGGATATATATAGGACACTCCATCCCCAGAAACCTGGATACACATTCTTCTCCAATGTACATGGGACATTCTCCAGGATAGACTACATGCTGGCACATAAAACATACCTCCATAAGATCAAGAGGATAGAAATTTTGCAGACTACCTTCGCTGACCACAAGGCTCTGAAATTATTTGTGAACTCCAAAGGGACTCAGAAGAAACACTTTAACACCTGGAAGTTAAACAGCTTCATGCTCAATAACCAGTGGGTCCGAGATGAAATCAAGGAGGAAATAAAAAGGTTCCTGGAAACAAATGACAATAAAGACACAAACTCTCAGAACCTATGGGACACAGCAAAAGCAGTACTGAGAGGAAAATTTATAGCTTTGCAAGCACACATCAGGAAGGAAGAAGGAGCTTACCTGAGTAGCTTAATGACACAGCTAATAGAACTAGAAAATGCTCAACAAAAGGACCCAAGAATAGGAAGACAGAAGGAAATAACAAAGCTGAGAGCAGAAATCAACGAAGTGGAAACTCAAAAAACAATCCGAAAGATCAACGAAAGCAGAAGTTGGTTCTTTGAAAAAATAAACAAGATTGATAGACCACTGGCAAACCTAACAAAGAAAGAGAGAGAGAGAAACTTGATAACTCGTATCAGGAATGAAAAAGGAGAGATCACTACTGATATGACAGAGATTCAAAGGGTAATCAGAAACTACTTTGAAAAACTCTACGCCACTAAAAATGAGAACCTGGAAGAAATGGATAAATTCTTGGACTCTTATAATCTTCCACGGTTGAAGGAAGAGGATGTAGCATATCTAAACACCCCCATCACCATTGATGAAATTAAAACAGTAATCAAATGTCTGCCGAAAAACAAAAGCCCAGGTCCAGATGGATTCACTAATGAATTCTATCAAACTTTCCAAGAGGAACTACTGCCAATCTTGGCAAGACTCTTTCATGAAATTGAACAAACAGAAACACTTCCAAATAGCTTTTATGAAGCCAACATCACCTTGATACCTAAACCAGACAGAGACGCTACCAAAAAAGAAAATTACAGACCAATATCACTGATGAATGCAGATGCAAAGATCCTCAACAAAATCCTGGCAAATAGGATTCAATGCCTCGTTAAGAAGATCATCCACTAAGATCAAGTAGGTTTCATCCCAGGAATGCAAGGCTGGTTTAACATCCGTAAATCTATCAACATAATACACAACATCAATAACAAGAAAAATAAAAACCACATGATCATATCAATAGATGCAGAGAAAGCATTTGATAAGGTCCAACACCCATTCTTGATCAAAACTCTCAGCAAGATGGGAATGGAGGGAACCTTTCTCAATATAGTGAAGGCCATCTACCACAAGCCAGTGGCAAATATTATCCTCAATGGAGAAAAACTGAAAGCCTTCCCTCTAAATTCTGGCACAAGACAAGGCTGTCCTCTCTCACCACTCCTATTCAACATAGCACTGGAAGTACTTGCTATAGCGATTAGGCAAGAAAAGGATATCAAGGGAATCCAGATAGGAAAGGAAGAAGTCAAGCTCTCACTGTTTGCAGATGACATGATACTCTACTTAGAAAACCCTAAAGACTCTATCAAAAAGCTTCTAGAAACAATAGACTCATATAGCAAGGTGGCAGGCTACAAAATTAACACACAAAAATCAATGGCCTTTCTATATACCAATAGTAATAAGGATGAAATGGACATTAAGAAAACAACCCCATTCACAATAGTACCACACAAACTCAAATATCTTGGAATCAACTTGACTAAATATGTGAAGGACCTATACAAAGAAAACTATAAAACTCTGCTCCAAGAAATAAGAGAGGACACACGGAAATGGAAACACATACCCTGCTCATGGATTGGCAGGATTAACATCATCAAAATGTCAATACTCCCCAAGGCATTATACAGATTTAATGCCATCCCTCTAAAGATACCCATGACATTCTTCAAAGATGTGGATCAGACACTTTTGAAATTCATTTGGAACAATAAACACCCTCGAATAGCTAAAGCAATCATTGGGAAAAAGAATATGGGAGGAATTACTTTTCCCAACTTTAAACTGTACTACAAAGCAACAGTTATCAAAACAGCATGGTATTGGAATAAGGATAGGTCCTCAGATCAGTGGAATAGGCTTGAATACTCAGAAAATGTTCCCCAGAGATACAACCATCTAATTTTTGATAAAGGAGCAGGAAATCCTAAATGGAGCAGGGAAAGCCTCTTCAACAAGTGGTGTTGGCACAATTGGATAGCCACTTGCAAAAAATTAAACTTAGACCCCCAGCTAACATCATGTACAAAGGTAAAATCCAAATGGATTAGAGAACTCGATATCAGCCCCAAAACCATAAGATATATAGAACAGCACATAGGCAAAACACTACAGGACATTACAGGCATCTTCAAGGAGGAAACTGCACTCTCCAAGCAAGTGAAAGCAGAGATTAACAGATGGGAATATATTAAGCTGAGAAGCTTCTGCACCTCAAAGGAAATAGTGCCCAGGATACAAGAGCCACCCACTGAGTGGGAGAAACTATTCACCCAATACCCATCAGATAAGGGGCTAATCTCCAAAATATACAAGGCACTGACAGAACTTTACAAGAAAAATACATCTAACCCCATCAAAAAATGGGGAGAAGAAATGAACAGACACTTTGACAAAGAAGAAATACGCATGGCCAAAAGACACATGAAAAAATGTTCCACATCACTAATCATCAGGGAGATGCAAATCAAAACAACGATGAGATACCACCTCACACCCCAGAGAATGGCACACATCACAAAGAATGAGAATAAACAGTGTTGGCGGGGATGTGGAGAGAAAGGAACTCTTATCCACTGCTGGTGGGAATGCCGTCTAGTTCAACCTTTATGGAAAGCGATATGGAGATTCCTCCAAAAACTGGAAATCGAGCTCCCATACGATCCAGCTATACCACTCCTAGGAATATACCCTAGGAACACAAAAATACAATACAAAAACCCCTTCCTTACACCTATATTCATTGCAGCTCTATTTACCATAGCAAGACTCTGGAAACAACCAAGATGCCCTTCAACAGACGAATGGCTAAATAAACTGTGGTACATATACACAATGGAATATTATGCAGCTGTCAGGAGAGATGAAGTCATGAAATTTTCCTATACATGGATGTACATGGAATCTATTATGCTGAGTGAAATAAGTCAGAGAGAGAGAGAAAAATGCAGAATGGTCTCACTCATCTATGGGTTTTAAGAAAAATGAAAGACACCCTTGTAATAATAATTTTCAGACACAAAAGAGAAAAGAGCTGGAAGTTCCAGCTCACCTCAGGAAGCTCACCACAAAGAGTGATGAGTTTAGTTAGAGAAATAACTACATTTTGAACTGTCCTAATATTGAGAATGTATGAGGGAAATGTAGAGCCTGTTTAGGGTACAGGCGGGGGTTGGGTGGGGAGGAGGGAGATTTGGGACTTGGGTGATGGGAATGTTGCACTGGTGATGGGTGGTGTTCCTTTTATGACTGAAACCCAAACACAATCATGTATGTAATCAAGGTGTTTAAATAAAAAAAATTATGCATTAAAAAATATATTCAATTAGAATTAATTTTATGATAATAAAAGATAAGATAAAGATACTGTGACTAGAATAAAATAATCTATGATCAAATGATTTTATTAATAACTGATTTAGTTATTTTTCATTTAAAATTTTTTACATTGAATAAAGGAATGGCTCTAAATTAAATTATTTTTACAATATGCACAAAATTTTGCTTCATTTATGCTATATTCAATTAATAAAAATTGTTTGCAAACAATTAAGAATAATCATTTGACCATAATAATATGTATTTTTGCAAAAACCATGTACAAAACACTATGTTATTATCAGCTGTTGTGTTAGTGACTGGCTTTGGGAAGCCATCTGATAATAAATTATCTCGGATTGAATGAAATTAAGATTATGCCTTTCTTGGTTAATATTGTTCAAGAACAATACTAATATCACTTGTTCATCCCTCTTTCACAAAAAAGAAGAAATTTCAGTTAAACACAAAAAGGTTAAATGCTTTTTCTAGTAGAAAACATTTAGGTTAAAAAAAGAACCAAGTAGAATAGTTGTATAAGGGTGGAAGCTGTTTCAATCCTTGAAACTACTTCACTTCCAGTCTTTACCTGGGACCAATTGACTATGCACTAAAGATGCAGTTTTACAACAGCTGACTCCTAATGAGGACTTCGGTTCTACAGACCTTTCTACATAATCACTTTAATTATTCATTCAACTAGTCTGAACTTCTTTATGTGCATTAAAGATATTTGCAGTTCAAAACTGACTGCAGTTTTGAAAAAGAATCCTACCCAGGAAAGTTCTTCCTGAATTCCTGAATCATAAAAATCTTTCTTTGAGCCACTGAACTATAGAATAATTACGTACAATCATACTAAACAGAAACATTTAACCACATTTTATACATATTTAAGTCTAACTGCATTAAAATAAAAATAGAGATTATGAGCTTTTAAATATATAGCATACCAACCACTTATTAATGAATTATTATGCTGCATAAAAACTTGCTAGTATTAAATGATAACTATACACTTATTTCTAAAAAATATATGTTTTTAGTAAGTTTTATTTATTTTTAAATTTAGTTCTATGTTTAAATATACCTTAGTTATCAACTAAAATGTATAATATGAACCCAAAGAACTCAATTTATTCTTTTAAAGTTCTGATGAAGTTAATTACCTGTAAAAATAAGAATATAGTACATTTCAGGTAGAAATATATGACTCTATGATGTTATTAAGTGGTTGAATGTAAAGATTGTGATTTGGGGGCTGGAGAGATAGCATGGAGGTGGGGCGTTTGCCTTGCATGCATGACAGTGGTTTGAATCCTGGCATCCCATATGGTCCCCCAAGCCTGCCAGGAGCTAGTTCTGAACCTACATAGATCCAGGAGTAACCCCTGAGCGCTGCTGGGTGTTACCCAAAAAAACAAAACAAAACAAAAAACCAAAAAATGAAGATTGTGATTTGACAAGAGTTGAAAAAAAAAAGAAGACATAAAACTTTAAATAAATACAAGATTCCCCAAGAAAAAATATCAATAATTATGGAGCAGACCTAGTACTGGCTTTGAGACTCATTCCCTACTCTAAATGAATTACATTAACTCACTTAAATAACAGATTTTAGTTCAAAATATAGAAAACTCAGACAAATTCCACTCAAGCAAGAAACTTTTTTAAGTTGTGGCTGGAAAGATAGTACAATGGGTAGGGCATTTGACTGACACTGGTTTGATCCCTGTCACTCCATCTAATTGCCTAAGCCCCTCCCAGAATGATTCCAGAGCCCACAGCCAGGTAGAAGCCTTAAGTACTCCTTAGTGAGTTCAAAGAATAAAAAATAAATAAATAAAAATAAAAATAATAAAAAAAGAAAAGAAAAGAAAAAAAAGAAAACAATTGTAACTAGTATAAATATCTAGGATCCAGGAAGGATTTGGCCCAATAATAATGCTATGAAGCAATTACACTCTTATTTTGTCTTTTATAATCCAATGTTAATACTTTAATAAGGAGAACCCTAAGATAGACCCACTAAGGTTTCTGCAGCGGCATGTTCACAAGCAATATAAATCTCTTCCAAACTTTGTAAACAAAATTTATGAAAACGAAGGGCTATAAGTGGGGAGGGAATTGCAGATAGGAGAGAGAGGGGATGACTATGAAAATGATAGTTGGAAAGGAACAAGAACTGGATTTTTAAAGAAGGTAAAGGGATACACACATATTCTTTTTGTAACAATATTTCACATCACAGTGCCTAAAGGAGAGGTAATGAGATGGGAGGATGTCTGCCATAGAGACAGGCTTTGGGGGCGAGGGAAATTTGAGGTATTGGTGGTAGAAAATGTGTACTAGTGAGTGAATGGGTATTGATTAGAACATTGTATAACTCAAGCTCAGTCATGAACAACAATTAATTGTGTATCTCATAGTGATTAAATTAAAAAAAATAAAAACAAAAGAAATAATTGGGGGCTGGATATATAGCATGGACGTAGTATTAGGGTGTTTGCCTTGCATACAGAAAGACAGTGGTTCAAGTCCTGGCATCCCATATGGTCCCCTGAGCCTGCCAGGAGCGATTTCTGAGTGTAGAGACAGAAGTAACCTCTAAGCACTGCCGGGTGTGACTCAAAAACCGAAAAATAAAAAAAGAAATTGTGGACTATGCCTTATTAGGTTTATAATTAATTAACCTTGAATTAATAGTGGAGATTTTGAGATGGATCTGGTCTATCTCTACAGATAGGAAAATAGAGGAAAAGAAAGAATGGGGAAGGAGAGGAACAGATGTTAAGAAACTAATTTAGGCAATTTGTGAAGATTCAGAAGAGTTGATACTAAAGTTCAAAGCCAAGCCTCACCTGTTAGCAGAATCTGCTTCCTATAAGTGGAGGTCAGACTTTTGTTCTATTTCATTCACTCAGTGATTGGAAGGGGAGCCACCCAGACTGAAAAAAACAATCTGCTTTACTACATTTTCACCAATTACAATATTTGATTCATTCCGAAGCAAAAAAAAAAAAATTCATAATATTACTTGACCACATATCTGAGATCACCAGCCAAGATGACAAATACGATTAACATCACAACCACCTAATCAGATGATCCCTTATGTCTTTTCTCAAAGAAGCTTAATGCTCAATGTGTTCTACACCTGAAATCTGCTAACTTTGATCATCATGGAAGGAGTCCTGAAACCTCCGATATTCCCATTACTTTAGTTGAAACCTTCATTGCAACACTGAGAGGTTTGAGTAGATGATACAGTAAAATATTCCTGGAAGTCTTGAGCATCAGAGATAAGAAAATAAAGAGATGGTATTTTTACACACTTAAGCTAGCTCTGATATTTGTGTTATTCAAATCACATTTAACGTAAGTCAACTGTGTCATATGCTTGTGTTAATGTGTTAAAAATCCACTTGTGATAATCTCTTATTTAGTATGAGAAACTGGTGCACATATTTTTGGGGAGGGATTTTATTTTATTTTATTTTATTTTATTATTATCTTTTGATTTTGTGTGTGTATGTGATCTTATTTCTCATCTCCCCAAATTAGTTTTTTATATTAATATTTTTTATTTTGAACAAAGTGGATTACAAATCATTCACAGTAGTATTTCAGGTATATAGTGGCATTGAACCACACTTCATTGCAGTACTTAAAGATGATCCTTTTTATACTACAGTGTATCATATACTCAATATTGAACCAACTACATGATTGAGACTTTCTGCTACTTTATAGTTGTACAATTTTCCTGCTCTACTTCTGAAACCAATGAGGGAGAAACATTCAAATCAGATGAGTTAAGAAAAAAAAAACTGATTGCATGAGACAAATTTAATATTCATTTAAGAGATACAGATGTTGGGTAACTAAATAATTTCTAATTGCTAAACTGGACTTTATAAATATGGAGTCAGCTATGGATATTTATAATCCTCTTTCATTCATCTTTAAGATATTGTGATAGAAAGTTTAAAAGAATATGATAAAACAAAATATATTTGATTTATTTATGTTATTAAGGTATATTTTATACTATTTATGTACAGGCTGTGTCCCCTGAAGCTAATGTCACCAAAATGGTCTGATTTTAGTCATTTTTTACTTCAAGTCTCATAGCATTAAATATATCAGATTAGCACTATAAATATTCATATTTTTTGATAATCAAATCGTTTATTTAATGTATAAGTCACTGTAAAGGTAATATATTTAGTATTTCAAGTAGGTCAGTTTTAAATTGTAAAACTAGGTTCAAATTCAATATAACTCTACTTCTATCTAAAATATTTTTCACACTGTGAACTTCAACCTCCACTCAAAATACTTAATGTGATATATTATTTTAAAATATACAACAATACATACTTCTTTCTATCATCAATCTTAAGTATAATTATAAATACACATTTAAATTTATGAGGTACATTGTTTCTTTTTTAATAAGTTAATAGTGCATATGATAGGCTCTGGAGCATTATTATTTCTTTTTTTAGTGTTTATTAGATATTTATATATTATTTGTCTTAGGTTGGTGTATGACCTGAGATAGCTCATTAACTATTGCTGAATTTATTTACTCATAGGTTAAAGATAATTGTAATATATAATTTACATGACTACCATAAAATTATTAAACATAATATAAAATACATAGACTCTGTGGAAAATAAAATCAAAAAAATCTCATGAAATTAAAAAATAAAACTATTATATGATAAGTCATTTCACTCAGAAAATGCATCAATGAAGCAGAAAAATAAACTGAAAGGGAAGTGACCCTCCATGTTCATTTTAGCATTATTTACAATAGCCAAGTCATAATAACAATTCAACTAACCACACTAATAAATGGATTTAATATATACACTACATATTATTCATCAAAGTATAATGAGGAAATTTTATAATCTGCAATAATATGGATGGGCCTCAAAGGCAAATTCAAACCTTTGATAATCATCATTTATGTGTTTGTAAGTATACTGTCCTTATACAATTATCTTAGAGTACTGTTCCTTAGGAAAATATGAACAAAAGTCCAGTGTCATTGCCAAACATTGCATAATATTTTATAATAAAATTCCCAATTAAAATAAAAATTTAGTGCCAGAGAGTCTTAATTGTATTTATCTGTGAAATTATTTTTAGCTTATATGACTTACGAAGTAATGCCAGTTTTATATCCTTCCATTTAGTTATAGCTGCAGGTATAGATAACAAGATTTTCAGCAGAAGCATCTTTGAATAAAACAATGAATAATGTGTTTTATGGTTCATTAACCATGCTAATATACACATACTTGCCAGTTAATTTGAATAACAGATTAAAGCTCGTTGTGCATTTTCAGCAAGGTTTACTGACTTAAATTATTTTAAAATAATCTGATTAGGTAATAAAAGTAAACTCTGATTATAATAGCCAAACCTACTACAAATGCATTCCTTTAAACTCTGAACCTTTATGTCCCTATTTAAATAAAAGTATCAATATGAGTAGCTCAATCAAAACATTACCTAAATACCTTTAATAAATATGGGTTATTTAATAGCTATTGTTATCCTAAAGAATTGACGATTTATATTTTGCTATGGATCTTTAAGGAATAATCCTGAGGTTCAGGGAGATTGTATAGTGGGTAGAATCCAACCAAGGTCACTTCTTTGGTACCACATAATCTACAAACATAATCAAGTGGCCTTGATGATTTCTGAGCAATGCTGTGATGATCTTGGTAATACTTGAGAATACATATAACATATATAGTTGTCAATACATATACATGGTATATTTAAATTCTCTATAAAATGTCTAGCTGTATATCATTAAACCAAATACTGTGTCAAATACTAATATTTAAGTCATATTTTCTGCTACAAAATAATAACAAATATTTTCCACTTTTAAAAAGTACTCATAAAGAATCACAAAATACTTTGGGTGGAGAAATAAAAGGAACTTATACCTCTAACTTCTAATGTTTTCTTTTGTTATGGATTAGATGACTACAATATTAATAGTGAATCTAAGTTAAGGAATGGGTCAACGATGCTTTCAAAGATATTTGTGCTTGATAAACTATCTGTTTCCTATGTTATCATTTTCTAGCATAATCTACAATCTGGTTTTTAACTTTAAATAAATTTTATCATCATTTGTTGTTGTTTTTGTTGTTGCTGATATAGTTTTGGGACCACACACCAGCAGTGCATAAGAATTACTCCTGACTCTGCACTCAGGGGTCATTATTGCCAGTCTTGGGGAACCTCCTGGGATACCAAGAAATGAATTCAGGTTTTCTGCATGAAAGGAAAAAGCCCAACCAGCTCCGCTATCATTATAGCCCCTATCATCATATATTTTTAATTTTGTTTTTGACCCCTGGCAATACTCAGGGGTCACTGCTGGCTCTGCTCTCAAGAATCACTCCTGGTTAGCACAGGGCACTATAGGAGATGCCAGAGATTGAACTCCAATTGACCACATGCAAGGCAAAAGGTCTACCCGCTGTGCTATCATTCCAGCTGTTATTACCATATTTTTAACATAAAAATGAGATTACTATGTAAGTAGAAACTAATTTTGAGTGCAAACTATGAAGTCAATGGTTAAAGTTAAGATTTTTGTTTGTTTGTTTCTGTTTTGTGCATAATTGGTGTTTCAAATAGGATACTTTTTACTAGGTGCTCCAAAATGATTGGTGCTCCAAAATGATTACTGACAATACTGGAGATAACATGCAGTGTCAAGAATCAAACCCAGCCCTCCCACATATAGAGCATGAGCTCCAACCCTTTAAGTCATTTCCCTGTCTCATATTTTACTGCAAAACTGAAGCTAAGCACTGACAGCCAATTGACTGACCACAGATCATACTGTGATTTGGCAACAATATTGAAACAATGATTTTCTAAAAATTATGACAATAAAAAACGATAAACATAGTATATTCTTGAAAGTTAAACAAGTAAAATTTGGTAGTTTCACTAAAAGAAAAAATACATTTATCATATTTCTCTTACAAAAGAGATGAGGACTTTTGTCCAAAGACTTTTATATAAATATTTAAGTTGTCATTTGCAATAGCACCAAATTAACAACAGTCAAAATTAGATCAAAGCTCAAGGCTGTATGACCTTTTAGCAAAAGTTGTGACATGTAGCCCTTTTGAAACTCTACATCTGAATATTTGTGATGAGAATACGAAGTCACCTAAAAAAAAGATAAAATGCTGAATTATTTCTTTTACATAAAATTATAGAAAAGTTAAATTGGTTTACAGTGACATTAAAAAAGTGATGAGTTGTCTAGGAAGAAAGAGAGGGGTGTCTAAGAGAAGAGTATAAATAAACTTGCAAACAATTTAATATGATGGCCTATTCATCACTTTGCAAGAGGTTTTTACATATTGATATTTACTTGTTTTAAAGTTTACTGCGGGGCCAGGAAGGTGGCGCTAGAGGTAAGGTGTCTGCCTTGCAAGCGCTAGCGTAGGACGGACCTCGATCCCCTGGCGTCCCATATGTTCCCCCCAAGCCAGGGGCGATTTCTGAGCGCATAGCCAGGAGTAACCCCTGAGCGTCAAATGGGTGTGGCCCAAAAACCAAAAAAAAAAAAAAAAGTTTACTGCAAGGTATATACATATATATTTGTATATACGATCTGTATATAAGGTATATATATAAAATATAAGGTAGCATTTATCTAAACAAAAGCATGAAGGTAATAAATAGTGCTAAAAATTTCAAAAACTACAAATGATGAAATTACTTTTTTATGAAATATAAAGGATATTACTTATTCAGAGAAAAAGTGAACAAATTTTGGAGTAGAGATGATGTTTTAGGATAAAATAACAAACTCTAAATAAAATATTAATAAAATTTTCAGGAGATTGTAGAAAATTAAAATTGCAAACTGAAATGAGAAAGTCAGAAAATAAATTATTTTCTTATTAACATTCATCTATTCCAATTTAGGTGTGAAGAAGACAGATTTTAAAACTTATCCTGGAATCAAAATGTTGTGGATCTGTGCAGCAGAATACAAATATGCAATGAATCAGTGTTAAAGAATAGTTTATCTGACTGGAAAGAAAAGACATTAAGTTAATAAACTAAGAAAAAACAGAAATCAAGGCTTAGTAGAGACAGACCTGATGAAATTAAATAGCCATTGTAATGTGACCTTGAGAAAAGAAAGGACTGATGCTTGTAATAAAACTGTCAAATATTAAAATTGTATTTCTATATATTAATCAGTTTTGCACAAAGTCTTTAGTATGACTTTGTTTCGTGTCGTGTTTGAGGTAAAGAGGACAGAATCAGAAATATTTTAATAATACCTGGTATTGTGAGAAATATTAGCAACAAATTATTTCAAGCTAAAATGCTCTAGTAAAATGTGCTTACATATTATAGGACAAAGCTAATTATTCCACTATGATATTATGTAATTTGTCTATAACATATTTGGAATGTGTCTTTCAAAGTGCCAGACATAGACAGAACCTATCAAAAAGGGGAGGTGCAACTTGCAACAATCAGAAATACAAAAAGTAGTAGAGATGGAAAAAAATAATTTAAAATATCAAGAATAGTGAAACATAATAATGTCTAAAGAAAGAGAGAGAATAAGAGAATTCAAAAACTGAGTAGGACAACTTTTAGAAGAGAATATTTGATCTAGTATTTAAAGTATAAAAATTAGTTAAATAATAATGAAAGGAAAATCATTTTCTGGGGAAATTACCTTTGTAATTTTTGCAAAAAATGTATCAAATTTAGATATTGTGAAATTCTGAAATCACTTTTTCCAAAAGCACTAATATGGGTGAGAAAGTTTTTTTTTATAATCATGACTTCTAGTTATCTAGAATGTAATAAGTAAAACCACAGTGTATACATTGAAAACTCATTTGGTGTTTCAAAAACAAATCTTTAAAGAAATGTGTTACTTTTAAATATAAATTTAATAATTCTCAAAAAAACCTAAAGAGTACACAAATAGTACCTAAAGTTAACAGCTGACTCATTTTTAAGCCAATAACATAGGCTTAATAGAGGTGAAATAAGTCTACCTCAATATGGAGTACTATACTAACCATGAGCAATTGATCTTGGAGGCTGTGCATTGGTATAGATAGTATAATATAACCGAGAATAGATTTAAGGAACTAGAAGTGCATCTTTCTCCCCTGTAAAAGCCTGAAGTGAAATTCCAATTATCCAGTGGCTGATCTCTACATTGTAATTCAGGAACAAAAACAATTCTCTTTTTTGTCTTTATAGTGTCTTCAGAAATAGTTGCCATCATGTGATATAAATTGGGTTTCCTTGGTTTCCACTGAAAAAGAAAAGTTTATATAAGAGCTGTGCTTTTCAGTGCAGCTGACACTAGAAAGTGCACGTTATCTCTGCTCATATGCCATTACAAACACCACAGGAAAGTAAAACAATAAGAAATAAAACACTGCAAAACAAAAAGAAATAAAGGTAGTTTGGGCAAGTACAAAAGACAAAATTATATATGTATATAAACATATATAAAATATATATATTTAGACATAACACGATAGCACAGAGAGATCAAATATTTCAATACTCTCAGAAATTCTTACCTTATGAATTTTAGTAGGAATACAGACAGGCAGGAAAGTCTCAGTTGAGCTAGAGAATATTCCATTTCACTTCTCTAAAACACATCTATCTAGATTTTACAAATTAGATATGTTGGTGCTACACTTGACTCACTAGGTTACACAGAAAGATAGAAGAAGAAGCACTCATATACTGGCAGTAACAGCAGAGGTAGTTGCAAGGTGAACTCTAGGCCCTCAAGCTGAGCTTCAGTTACACCCACCAAAACATGTGCATTGGGGTCAGGATGGCAGCTCAAATTTCTGAAATAAATGCATTTTTCCATGTGGGAGCCCCAAGTTCTATCTGTGGTACTACGTAGTCTCATGAGAGCATCAGAAAAAGTGACCCCACCCACACAATTGGTATTTGGGAGTAGCTCCCAAGTACCAGTGGTTATGGCAAGCCAAAATCAAAACAAATATATGCTGATATGCACAACACATACAAATGCATATAGTGTGTTCTCACAAATATATATTTTGAATATAATGTATTTATTACAGCATACATTTTTGAAAATATTATGATTTTTCTAATAGCATCAGAATTTTAAGTTTTAAAAATATCAATTTATTGCACTTAAGCTACAAAAATATAAATGTAGCAACTTTTACTTTTCATGCTTCTATATTGACAGCAAAAACTTGCTTTAATCAATTTTTGCCTCACTTTGTTAGTAAATTACTCAGTTTAAGCACTAAATTTAATTTTAAGAAAAATAATTAAGTTTTTTTTGAAATATATCCAGATATCCCAGTGTATATGTAGCAATGGGCATAAGACCCCAAGAGAGTCTTGAATACAAAATCAGGATGTTAATAGGAACCAACTGGAGTTCATTTCCTTTCTGGGTCAAGTAACCTTTTTGCAGGTCTTTTTGTCAACCATGTTACTTTCCAATATTTATTCCTCAAAAAGTGTTTTTTTTTTCATATTACTCTGTTTCATAATGTGTGTCAGGTGCACAATGTTAGAATTTACATTTTTATACACTTTATTATATTTATTATCAAATTATTGGTTGCTTTTTATCTTATCAGGTACATGCGCTTTGCAAGGACTTATTGTAGTAGCTGATAATATTTGCTTTGCATCCAAATTTATGCAACCTCATATATTCAATCTTCAGAAAAAACAAAATTCTTTTTTCATATCAATCAAAAAATTCTGAGAGAGCAAGATGATTGTTTCCCCATGGGTGACCTTTGCAATGCTAGTCCAATTGGCAGTGACATAGGACTCAGATTCAAGTGGTACTTAGGCTTATCCTAGAGAACTGAAATATGGATGCTTTCTACAAGAAATAAATGACTACTAAGAATGAGCTATAATATACATCTCTGAAATCATTCTTCAGTTCACTATAATATGATTTGAAGTTACCAAACTATTTAGGAAATAATTTCATAGTGGGATTTTTAATTGCATTTTCCCTGAGGAAGAAAATTTCAGAATATATTTTATGTTCATGTCTGTTAGACTGTTTATTCACCAATATAACACAGTAAGTATTTAAATATCTGAACAATAATTGGTTTATTTATAAATATTTCCCTGGCTCATCTAAAAACATGATATATATATGATATATATATATACATATGGCAAGATTATGACTCCTGGAAGACTCGTGACTCTTTTTCATATTACCGTCCTTAAATAATTAACTGATAAACTTGTATAAACTTGAAAAAGTTTTCTATGGTTTTCATTGGCTAAAGCTTTCAAAGTCGTTGGTTGTCTTTTATATATATTACCTTATGTTTATTTTCTTTTAGAAAATTTGCAAAGATCATTTGTTATACTTTGATCTCTCTTACTGAAAGTACCAATAATGATCCATGTGGAAATGACATGCATTTTTAGTTTAACTGTAATTAATATAATTCATTTAAAGTTGAAGGCTACTTATGATTCTTGTTTAGTAATTTGTATAATATTATATACTATATAAAGGTCATTCTCCCATAGGTATTAAAATATAATTATAGTAATATATCTGAGCTTCTAAAATTGAAAATAGAGCTGTCATATGAACTATTAACTCTACTTCCTAGCATTTATCCCAAGAGCATATTGCTAATTGAAGAAATATATAGACATATCTATATTTATAACATCACTATAAAAATATATAAGATGTGTTTATTATATATTTGAATATCCAATGGTACTCAATGGTAAATTCCTACTCTACGTTCAGTGATTATCTCCCAGCTGTGCCTAGAATTAAACACAAGCTGTTGGGGCCGGCAAGGTGGTGCTAGAGATAAGGTGTCTGCCTTGCAAGCGCTAGCCAAGGAAAGACTGTGGTTCGATTGCCCGGCGTCCCATATGGTCCCCTCAAAGCAGGGGCAATTTCTGAGCGCTTAGCCAGGAGTAACCTCTGAGCATCAAACCAGTGTGACCCAAAAAACAAAAACAAAACAAAACAAAAAAACACAAACTGTTGACATGAAAAAAGTGCTCAGCCCACTGAGATACTTCTAGCTTTAAATATTATATTTTATAATTGATAATGGGCATAAAAATTTGCTCACCTCATTGCAATATTTTAATACTCCAGAGGTTTATTGAAAATTTAGCTGGTTCAAAGACATATTTTTCCAGGAGATAAAAGTAAATTTTAGCATTGTTTTTCATTGTCATAAGTAAACAGAAAAAAGCATTTTCATTGTCATAAGTAAATAGAAAAAAACACAAAAAATTTTAGGGTGATTTTGATAAATAAAATTTAGGTCATATCTACAATTTTAATATAACTAAATCTAATTTTGCAATTTACCTTTATCTGTAAATGCTACAGTTTTTAGGTATTTACAGACATAATGGTTCATCTTATAATGGTTCTAATGGTTCATCTTATGAAATTTTACTTATATGAGGGAGAATATTCATTTCGATTTACACCTACTAGTCAGAATAAAGACTTGGAATTACATCTCTGACAAAAATAGATTGATCTAGAAGAAGTCCATTGTGATAAATGGGCATTTAATGTCTTTTGTAAGAAAAACAGTTTGGGAAATGCTAAAGGAGAGTAAGTAGCAAATAACAATTAAA
Source organism: Suncus etruscus (assembly GCF_024139225.1). Taxonomy (NCBI): domain Eukaryota; kingdom Metazoa; phylum Chordata; class Mammalia; order Eulipotyphla; family Soricidae; genus Suncus; species Suncus etruscus. Next base: position 131,296,667 of record NC_064851.1, read on the forward strand.
AAATTAATTTTAATGAAACAAAGAGGAAATGTTTGTAGGTTATTGCTTCTGTTGTGGCTGGGCTTTATTATTATGACTACTTTTGAGAGTTCGCTCCCGATAGTTTTCAGAGGTTACTACTGGCTCTGTGTTAAGGGACTACTCCTCATGTGCTCAGGATTGAAATATGTTCTTCTATTCGCTCTCTCTCTCTCTCTCTCTCTCTCTCTCTCTCTCTCTCTCTCTCTCTCTCTCTCTCTCTCTCTCTCTCTCTCATACACACCTAGTGATGCTCAGGTTATACTCCTGGTTATGCTCTCAGAAATCACTCTTGGCTTGAGAAAACATGGGACTCTGGGATAGAATCCAAGCCCGTTCTGGGTCAACTGCGTGCAAGGCAAAGGCCCTGACGCTGTGCTATCACCCCAGCCCCATATTCTACTATTTTCAAGGCAAACACCCTACCTTCTATCTCTCTAATCCTGGCTTTACTCTTGACTCTGCATGCAAGAAAGAAATTTTAAGAAAAAAAATCAAAATAGCTAATTATAAATTATAGTGGAAAATATAGCACAGAGAGCTTAATCAAAATCGTGAGAATCTTCCCCCAATTTCTGCATTCTGAGAATAAACTATTGTGGTACTTAAAAAAGGCATACTATCTGCTTATAAGTGCTTTTCAGAGGCAGAATTGGTTTATGAGTGCCAATAGAACAACCTGGCTTCTGTCATAGGCAGAACACATAAAAAAAATGCTGGTCCTTAGTCATGAATTGTCTACAACAAAATACTCTGTAATAAACCATTAAAAAAATGCACTGCTTTCTGTAATAGCTAAGATCTAAAAACAAATGTTCAACAGCAAATGAATGACTAAGGAAATAAGTATAGATTCACAATTTAATACAAACCAACCATAAGAAAAGGAAAAAATGCAATTTGGGGGCTGGAACGATAGCAGAGCTGTAGGGCATTTACCTTGCACATGGCCCACACAGGATGGACCTTGTTCAACTCCCAGCCTCCCACGTGGTCTCCTGAGCCAGGAGCGATTTCTGAGCAAATAGCCAGGAGTAACCCCTGAGCATCCTGGGTGTGGCCCAACCCCACCAATTGCATTTTGTTACATAGCTGGATTAGAAGGTGTTGTGTTACCATACCCCCCATTCTTCATGTTAATTTACCTACAAGAAAGACCCTCCCATTTCTAAGAGGGGTCTTGGGGAGGTTACAAAAGGTTTGGCCTCAGGGGCAAAAGGGGATTTGCCTGGATGGAGAAGTAGAAGGAGAGAGGAGATGACTGGGGGACAAGGTACAATGCAGGGCTGAATAGGAATCCAGCGAAAATGGTTATGGTAGGCTACAAATGTGGTGAATGGGGAATGAATAAAGCTGTTATTTCCTGGAACCTATCTGCGGATGATTTCCTTGCCTCTACCTAAAACTGCAGACCCGCCGGGGTTCGAAACACGTGGCCCTGGGCTGGAGGAAAAAGACCTGCAACATCTCCACCACCATCTAAGTCCATCCTAAGGGATTAATGCAACAGTGTTATATTAAGCAAAATACGGAGAAAAACAAATACCAGATGATTATATATGTATATATACATATTTCTATATGTATATATACATATATAAAGAAGAAATAAAACAGGAAAACAGACATTGTCCAAAAAAAATAAAGCCATCACCTCTCATGGATGTACTGATATTACATAATTGGGTTTGCAAGAAGTAGCATGTTGCTAAGGAAGAGTCCTATAAATATTGGTGAAAGGATATGAATACTGTGGTGGCAGATGTGGTGTGTAAAACTCTACCTAAGACATAAACATTTATATACCAGTAAACCACTGTTACCTCAGTTTAACAAACAACATTTTTTGTAATTTGCCTGGGACTAAAGACCTTGTTCAGAAGGGGGTGGGTAGGCCCTAAAGATAATGGTTAAATTAAATGTTAGTGTGATGAGGGCTAAGAGATGGTATGTACTACGGGTCAGTAGTTTGTTTTGCATATAGCAGAGCTGAGTTAGCTCCCTAGTACTCCATATGGTACTACCCGAAATTATCCCTGATAATAGTCAGAAGTAATCTCTGAGTACTGCAGGGTAGATCCTCCAACAATGTTATGGTGACTATATTTGAACGTTTTACTCTAAGGAGCTCTACTGACATTCAGAATTGTGCTCTGTAGAGTTGAAAAGATAGTACAGTGGGTATGATGCTTGCTGCAGACATTTTCCCAGCACCCCATATGATCCTGAGCACAGAGCCACTGAACACTGCAGTGTGTAAATTTAAACACAAACAAAACAAAAATTTGCTTTGAATTCCTTATGTTTTGAATAGTAATTTTTTATTAGTGCTCTTTAAGATGTATATACATACACATATCTTCTCCTGAATAGACCATGTCCTAGAATACAAATCTAATCTATATAAGACTACAAATGTAAGAATCATTAGAAGCACCCTATCAGATCACTATAAAAAAGAGGTCAAAATTGACTGCAAGAAGAAGCAATGGAGAAAAACTAGTCCCTGGAGATTAAACAACATGCTGCTCAACAACAGCTAGATCAAAGAGCAACTCAAGGAAGAAATAAAAAAGATTCCTTGAGACAAACGATAATGAAGAGACAACTTGTCATTATTTGTGGGACACAGCAAAAGCAGTAATTAGAGGGAAACATAGCTATACAGGCCTATATCAAGAAACAGGAAAATGACAAAATTCAACTGTTTAAAGGATCATCTCAAGGAATTGGAACAGCAGCAGCAAAGAAAACCAACCACAACCAGATGGCAAGAAATAATAAACACCAGAGCAGAAATAAACAACATAGAAACTAAGAAAACAATACAAAAATATCAATGAGGCCAGGAGTTGGTTTTTTGAAAAAATAAGATAGACAAACCACTAGCAAAACTCACCCCCAAAAAAGGGAAAACAACCAAATCAGTAGGATTACAAATGAAAGGGGAGAGAGTACAACAGAACCCTAAGAAATAAAACATATCATGAGATCATATATGAACAACTATACTCAGGTTGGAGAACCCAGTAGAAATCGACAAATTCTTGGAAAAATACCATATTTTGAGACTGGAAAAGGAAGACCTAGAAAGCCTAAACAAACCAATAACTTCAGAGTAAATTGAAGATGTAATTAAGAAAAGCCTAAGAATAAAAGTCCAGGCCCAGAGAGATTTACAGGTGAATTCTATCAAACATTCCGAGAAGACTTACTACCACTTTTCCACAGGCTCTTCCAAACCATCGTAAAAACAGGAATTCTCCCGAACTCCTTTTATGAGTCTAATATCACACTCATTCCCAAAGATGGCAAAGACACCACCAAGAAAGAAAACAACAGACCAATCTCACTAATGAACATAGATGCAAAGATGCTCAACAAAATCTTAACAAACCGAATCCAGCACTTCATCAAAAAGATCATACACCGTGACCAAGTGGGTTTTATCCCAGGAATGCAAGGTTGGTTCCACATATGCAAATCAATAAATATCATACATCACATCAACAACAAGAAAGACAAAAATCACATGATCATATCAATCGATGCAGAGAAGGCATTTGACAATACTCAACACCGTTTCATCTTGAAGACACTCAGTAAAATAGGGTTAGAAGGAACCTTTCTCAAGATAGTTACAGCTATCTATGAAAAGCCCACAGCCAACATTATCCTTAATGGTAAAAAACTAGAAGCATTTCCATTAAGGTCAGGAACTAGGCAAGGCTGTCCACTCTCTTCACTCTTATTCAATATAATCTTAGAAGTCCTAGCAATAGCAATCCAGCAAGAGAAGGAAATCAAAGGAATCCAAATTGGGAAAGAGGAACTCAAACTATCTCTTTTTGCAGATGATATGATGATATACATCGAAAACCTTAAAGAATCCACAGTAAAACTCCTAGAAACAAATAACCAATACAGCAAGGTGACTGGCTACAAAGTCAATACACAAAAGGCAGTAGCATTTATCTATACAAATAACAAAGCTGAAAAGAGAGAGATTAAAAATACAATTCCATTTAAAATAGTATCCAAAAATATTAGGTACCTAGGAATCAACCTTACAAGGGAAGTGAAGGACCTATACCAGGGAAACTTCAGAACATTTCAGAAAGAAATTGAAGAGGATCTAAGGAAGTAGAAGAACATCCCATGCTCATGAGTAGGTAAAATTAACATAGTCAAAATGACTATCCTACCCAAACTACTATATAGATTTAATGAAATCCCTATCCAAATTCAGACATCATTCTTTAAAGAATTAGAGCATTCAATCACAAAATTCATCTGGAACCACAAAAGACCCAGGCTAGCCAAACACATATTGAAAAACAAGAAGCTGGGTGGCATCACTTTACCTAACCTGCAACTATACTATAAAACCATAGTGATCAAAACAGCATGGTACTGGAACAAAAACAGGACCTCAGATCTATGTGTCAGAACAGAATTACCAGACATAAACCCCCAGATATACAGCCAACTAATATTTAACAAAAGAGCCAAGAACTTGAAATGGAACAAAGAAAGTCTCTTCAACAAATGGTGTTGGCACAACTGGAAAACCATATGTAAGAAACTGAAAATTGACCCAAACCTCACTCCTTATACAAAAGTCAACTCAAAATAAGTCAAGGACCTTGAAATCAGGCCCTATTCTATAAAGTTTATTGAAAATAAAATAGGCAGAACACTAAAAGACCTATATAACAAAAAGGTCTTTGAGGATGGAGCACCAATGGCAAGTCTTTAGCTTCAAACATAAACAAATGGGACTACATCAAACTAAAAAGCTTCTGCATGGCAAAAGAAGCCCTACTTAATACAAGAAGACAGTTAACTGAATGGGAAAAAATCTTTGCACTCAACATGTTAGATAAAGGGCTGATATCTAGAATATACAAAACACTCAGAAAGCTGAGCCCCCCAAAACCAAATAAAGTCATAAAAAATGGGGATATATGGGGCTGGAGAGATAGCATGGAGGTAAGGCATTTGCCTTTCATGCAGGAGGTCATCGGTTCGAATCCCAGCGTCCCATATGGTTCCCCGTGCCTGCCAGGAGCAATTTCTGAGCATGGAGCCAGGAGTAACCCCTGAGCACTGCTGGGTGTGACCCAAAAACCACAAAAAAAAAAAATGGGGATATAAAATGAATAGAAACTTCTCTGAGGAAGACTGAAGGATGGCCAACAAACACATGAAAACATGCTCACCTTCACTCATCATTAGGAAATTCCAAATAAAGACAACAATGAGGTACCACCTTACACCAGTGAGGATGGCTCACATTAAAAATAATGGAGGGGCCAGGCGGTGGCGCTGGAGGTAAGGTGCCTGCCTTGCCTGTGCTAGCCTAGGACGGACCGCGGTTCGATCCCCCGGCGTCCCATATGGTCCCCCAAGAAGCCAGGAGCAACTTCTGAGCGCATAGCCAGGAGTAACCCCTGAGCGTCACAGGGTGTGGCCCAAAAACCAAAAAAAAAAAATAATAATAATGGAAAAAATCTCTGTTAGCGGGGTTGTGGTATGAAAGGCACTCTCATCCACTGCTGGTGGGAATGCCCCCTAGTCCAACACCTATGGAGAACAGTCTGGAGAGTGCTAAAGGAACTCAGAATTGAGCTCCCATTTGATCCAGCATTTGCTCTCCTAGGTATCTACCCCCAAGCAATAAGGACATTTATCCCAAAGTATGTGTGCACCCCACTATTTATTGCAGCACTCAGTATAATAGCCAAGTCTTGGAACCAACCTCGATGTCCAACAACAGATGAGTGGATCATTAACATGTGGTATTAATACACAATGGAATACTACATGGCAGTTAGAAATGATACAATCACAGACTTTGCAGCAACGTGGATGGACCTAGTACATATTATGTTAAACAAAGCAAGCTAGGAAGAAAGATAAACACAGAATGATAGCACTATTCTGAAGTACCTAGAATAGGCACCAGATATATAACCAAAACCCCATGATTAAATAACAAGGTGTAACAGGATAGAAACCTCAAATATTGTAATAATCACGATATACTGGGAAGTAGAGCCCAAAACAAAGGGAAGAGAAACAACATGAAGCCCGACTACACATTGTATCATAAAGAGGTTTCAACCTCCAGGCAACAACAGAAACAGCAGCATAAAGGGAACAGGTATGTAATTATCGTTTTACTACAAAAGCCCATAATAATTTACTAGGGATCTTATACAGGAATACAGGTAAAGATTATGATGGTAAATTATTGATTCCAATGGAAACATTTCAAAACATTATGTTTGAATGCCTTAACCTTACCACATGTAAAATAACCTCTCAGTTTTTCTGCCCATAGGGGTTCCTGGATACAAAGGATGAACATCTTATGGTGGTACCTCGGTGCTGAGTCACATAAGGCACCATACTCAGCTTGCATCATGAAAATGTCCAGATATAACACTTTAACATACCTTTTATCTCTAGATTACGCTTTTTTTAAGGACCTGAAGTCATGACCAGCCAGACCACTGAAGCAACAATCGTGACCTACAGATTTTTACTACAGGGCTTAAGCATTGAACACTTTCAAGCAAACTGACATACCCTTGCTCTTTTACCCTCTCTTCTCATTACTTCATATTTTTGTTGTTGTTGTTTAATTATTGGTTTGTTTTGTTCTGTTTTGTTTTCCTTTTTCTCTCTTCTTGTCTCCCTCTTCTTCCAACTTCTCCTCATTACCATCAATTCAATCCAGGCCAAATAAAAACTACACGGTTACCTCCTCTATAGAAAAGGAAAGAAAACTGATATAAAGGGTTCTGAGGACAGTACTGCAAAGGGTAAACACCTATATAGATAGACCTCACTAACAGAATGGTTAGTACCCAAGACACAAAACCTATAAATATCCAAAAGTTGATCTATTAGTTTCCTTTCCTTACAAGTACTATACCAACCTATCTTTCTGTACTCAGTGTATCTCTTGCCCTCCCCACCTCTCTACATTAATATATTCCTAGGCTAAGTTCTATATGTTTATATGGGGGCAGGAGCACACAGAGATAGGAATCCTCCTTAAGAGACACACCTAAACCACAAACAATCTATACCTATACATTATATAACCCCTCCCATGTACTATCCTCTCTCCCCCCTCAGAAACCCTTCACCCCTTAATTCAATCCCCGATATCCCCACCATGTTATAACTCTTTACCCTCAGTTCTTAACCCATTAGTCATCAAGACCAACCTCCTACACCAATGAAGCAGCACCCAGTTTCCAAGTGAAGAGACACCCACTCAAACTCACACCTCGTTCCCAGCAATAAAATACAACCAACACCCTGACTGACTCATGCAATGTGGCCCTCCTAATCACCTCTTCCTTTTGTGGACTGTGGCTTAATACCGGATAGCTCCAAAAGGACTCCCATTGCAAGAACTCTACCCAACACCTCCCTGCGTGGAGCCCACACCTCACGAGGAAATCTCAAAAGACAATGGGGAAGCCTATACTATCATCGTAAGTATAGACCTATATAACTCTACCTCTTATTCTATTTCTCCCCAAATATAAAGTAATCTCCTGTATCACTTTCTCCCTTTTACTTTGTTTTTTTTCTTTTTTCCCCCTTGTTCGTTTTTTCTTTTGTTTTTTTTGTTTGTTTGTTTGTTTTTGTTCTACTTTTTGTTTTTTTCTTATTTTATTTGTTTTGTGCTTCTTTTGAGTCATAGCTGGTGGCGCTCAGATGGTGCTCCTGGCTCTGTGCTCAGAGGTTGCCCCTGGTGGGCATGGGGGACCATGTGGGATGCCAGGATGTGAGCCATCATCCTTCTGCAGGAAGGACAGATGCCTTGCCTCCATGCTATCCCTCCCATCCCCAATTTATTCCTTTAATTATGGCCTTTATTTAATTTGTTTTCTTAAGAAACTTTTTTTAGATATGTCTCAACATATATATTTTTAGTTTTAGTCATGAATCTGTTTTCTTCTCTCTTCACCCCCAAACCCACCAGCAATATAATATAGCACAACTTCTTCCTGCAAAGGTATATTAAAAATAGGGGAAATTTTACCTGTAAAAACAAGCTCTTATCTACTAGGGATAAGAACTTATACTTTTTTACAACACAGGGACATCTCCCACCCTGAATGTATGTCATGGGGAACAAACCTAAACTCCAGAAATATAGGCACCGACCGCCCTGCCTTGACTCCTGGATCCCAGAGATAGAAACAACAGAGTTCTCCACAACAGCTCCAGGAACCAAGTCCCCTCAAGGGCATTCATAATACTGCTCTGACGCCAACGTACACCAGTTCTAAATTGATAACAGGAAAACAAGGAAATTGGAACAACTATATCTAAGAGCAAGTTATCCTTCCTCACCAGCCAATGATAAGGCAAAATCAGAAGACATATCACCCTTTGATCGGTGCAAAAACCAAGATTGCTATGTACAGATGACTGGTTGTTACAACCAGGACTAGACATTACGCAACCCTGGGACCAACAACAACAACAACAACAACAACAACAACAACAACAACAAAAAGCTCTAACCTAGTTTTTGGTCTACAATCTGTTCAACAAACAAGATCTCCAATTCCAGAGGTCTGACTGAGACAACTGCAAGTGAACAGGTCTTCCAGAAACATAACGAAAGACTGTCCCAGGCTCCATCTTAGGAGCAACCTAATGACCAAGAATACCAACTACAGAAGATGAATTAAAACAACACTGAAGAAGCAGAACTGCTAGAACCACAAAGAAAGCCTTAATCATAAGCTCCATTCCTTGAGCTGCACAGTCACCAAGATCTCTAGAGACAGAGGACTGATTTTACCATCCATGATGAAGCAGAAGTCTTCCATACACCACAAAAGCACTGAGGGGAGAGTAAATGATTATACAAGAAGTCTATAGTTAATCCCATGACAGTATACTTTAGGGATGGAGAAATCCTGTATCTCCTAGGCCAAGGGAATTTCCTCTACAATATCCCAAATAATTACTGTGCCTATGCAGGGGGAAAAAAGAAAAAAAAATAATCATTTTCCATATATATTTATTGATTGTTTTTTTGACATCTTTATTTTGGTATCGATATTGAAGTTGATATCTCCTCTTTATTTTATATTATTTTATCTTATCTTTCTCTTTTTTTTGCATTCCAGCACAATTTGAATTCAGAACTGAGACTATTGTGTGGTGTTTCTCTTTATTGCTGTAGGGCTCACTAGATATTTAATTTGACATTTATTTTTGTATTGTTATGGTGTTTCAATTACCTTTTTCATGTCCTCTCTCAAACTGAGGCTGATAGTCACTAGAAGGACTCTGCCCATTTTCAGCATATTTATATTAATTAATTACTTTTTTATTTTTTGCTTAATCTTTACCCCGTTCTATTGCCTTTCTTTCCCTCAAACAAAACCACATAACTCTATTTATCTAGGTTAGCCTCTCAAAAAGAGGGAGAAACATGGGAGGGCACCAGGACCAAACAGATGTATGATCACGGATAGTAAGCTAGACAAAGCGGGGACCTCCTACTCTAGCAGCCTGGGGCTGATGGTGAGGGATATGAGTTGCAGAAAGGGAACGGGGAAGGTGGGAGGACAAAGTTGGTGGTGGGTATTCCCCTGATTCAATGTCAATATGTACCTAAAATACAGATATGTAAACCACTATGATCAAAATAAAAATTAAAAAAATAAAAATGCACCACATAGTTGACATAATTGATCATAATACATTTGTTTCAAGATGACAGAAATTGAAGTTATTAAAAGTAAAAAATAGAAAATATAAAAATAGAAAAAAGAAAGAAGAAAATGTTCATTAGCAAGTATGTGAAAATCATTTTATCTTCAATAAAGTCATAAATACAATAGCAGCTTTAGTAAGATCTTTTTTAAGATAGAAGATTCAAAAATACAATAAAGGTTTGTATGTGGCAATTGTTTTTTGTTTTGTTTTGTTTGTTTTTGCATAGGCACAGCAAAATATGGGAGAATTAGAAAGGAAAAATCTTTGGCATAAGAAACAGAGAGAACTTACTTATGAAGTATTCTGGCATAAGGCCAACTCCAGGCTCCAAACATACTATGTTGTCCAACCCCAGAGTCATTTTCTGTGGTCCCACTAAAAGCTCTTCACAGTCATGGTTGTTGCTGTCAGGTTTCTGGACAGATACTATGTCAAAGTCAGGGTGGAATGGAGAATCTTCTGGTTTCATCTCAACATTAGGTGGCAATGCAGAGAATCCTGCCCTAAAAGCAGATTATTGCTGTTACCAAGTAGTTAGGGTGTCATAAGAATCCTCTCTGGAGTAAGTCAGTGCCAGGCAGCAGTAGGGCTTTCCCTGGTAGAAGTTTAATTCCAGATGATAGTGTAGAAAACCATGGTTGTTTCCATAGATGGATCCATGGTTCAGGGGTGAATGGTCAATGTCCAATCTAATGAAGTCTAAGCCAAGTCACTATACCAAGTGTTCAAGGGTAAGGTCCCAAGGCAGTATAAAATTTGTGTTCCTATCACCATTAGATAAGAACTTGTTTTCATATGTAAGCTTTTTCCATTGTAATGTGCCTATAAAAAAAGGAACAATGCCACAGGTATTACTGGTGCATATGGGGGCCTAGGTAACAAGTCCAACAATCCCCATAACCTGGTTCTACCATAAACTCTAAACAAAAAGGGAATACATGTAAATAAATATTCAAAGGTGATTTACATGTCCCAGTTAAGTCTTTTGAAATATTAGGGAGGGAGGTGGGGGTAAAATCCAGAGTTCAGCTTCAACTGGTGATTTGGTCTTCTGGAGTCTAAAAAAAAATGGCTCCCAGCAGTCACATATCAGATAATGTCTTCGAACAGGGGACGTCTTGCAACCAAATCTGGTAGCACCAAATCTGGTAGCAAGAAAAACTCCACAGTTAAGCGGGATGGAAGTAAAGGGGCTGCCAAGAGTAAATCAATAGCAGCAGAGTATAGGTTTCTTCTCAGGCTATCTATTTTTTTCACTTTGGGAGCTGGTTGGCAGCTGGTTATGGTGGGAGAACATTCTTCATGAGGGGTTAAGAACTGAGGATATAAAAGGATTAATAGGAGGCAGAGCAGTGGCACAAGCAGTAGGGCATTTGCCTTGCATTTGCTAACCCAGTACAGACTGAAGTTTGATCACTGCATCCCATATGGTTCCCTGTTACCCCCCACATAAGGAAACATGCACCAGACGTGGCTTTTGCCTTCCTGGTGCAGTGTCTAATTTTCCTCCCAAGAATTATATGCCAAAAGGCCCGTTCAGAGAAGTCAATTATTGACCCTTTGCGTGGATTATTGGCTATAATTCTAACACGGCTGTGACATTACATTTTCTCTTTACTATTATTTATTTGAATTTTGTCTCTTTTGCCAACTACAGAAATTCGGCCTTAGCTATCTTGCAGTCATTAAAGGAATTTCAGTACCAAAGCAAGCTACTAGAAGTTCCCTGCTGGCTTAGCATATTTGCAACTTAAAGTCCAACCAGCTCTCTCTTTCTGTCAGCCTTCTCACTTCCGACAGCCAAGTCAAAACATAACATCTTCAAGACAATGGTCTTTTCTCTCTGTTTTTGAGCTTCAAAGCAGAACGAGATTTCTGTCTTGGGAACTCTCCCTGTCACTTTGAATACCTGCTTGCGAATAGGTTTGGTCAGTGTAGAATTAGATTATTTCACTAGGTATAATTATTGTATTCCTTTCTTTAGTGTTATTCTCTTTCTATTACCAGATCATAGAAAGTGGGTCTTAACCCCTAGGTAGAATACTATTTCTCTCAGTAACCAGGATTCCTGCCATCCCTTAATTTACATTAGTAATGACACCTAGGGCCAGGAACTTCTTTGATATGTAAGAATTTATTCTTCCTTTTATCCTCTAACTCCTAACTGAAACCTATTCTATTCTAAGGTTACTAAACACCCTAAGCTAAATGTATTTGTTCTGAAATCAAACAACGTACATTGCATTCTTTTCATGTTATGACTACCTCTCTTTTTCCTTTATATACTCCATTGCCTGTAGATTAAAATTTGTCACACTCTTGCCAGAGATGTGTTGACCCCACACATACTGCGTGTGATATCATTATTTCATATTTCATATTCATCCGCTTTGTGTTTCCACTTATTCCCAGTGAGAATTTATCTGACCCCCTAAGGTTTGCTTAGGGACACAAACATGTCCGCAGCAGTCCCCCAAGCCAGAAGCAATTTCTGAGTGCATAGCCAGGAGTATAACCCCTGAGTGTCACTGTGTATGGCCCAAACAAACAAAAAAGGGTTATATGGGGGAAATAGCATGAAGAGCTAGAAAAGAATATGTAAGGTGTAAGTAAACAAAGGGGGGGAACAGGGGGTGATATGTGATGGGGGAGAGCAATATACAACATAGACATTATATCTATTACAGATAGACATTAGACAGACATTAGTATGGTGCACACATACATTCATGCACATATATCTACAGACACTAAGGATCGATCCATGGTCTATAGTTGGAAAGCTGACCCAGGTATAATGGAACAGAATGGTTAATATGTTTATATATTATGTATATATACATATAGACACACACACAATGCCAGCAAGTCTGATGTAAAGGTTTCCATTTTCTAGGTCAATCATGATTGGTGAGGGTGAATTTTACAGAAGAAAGGCTTCATGGATTAGACTGTGTATAGAGCATTAGATCGTGTATAGAGTTTTTATTGTTTGTTTGTTTTTTGTTTTTTTTTTTTGTTTTTGCTTTCTATTTTGCTTGTGGGTTGTGGGGTTTTTTGTTTATTTTTGTTTGTTTTTATAATTTTTATTTTGAGAAAAGTGGCTTACATATCTTTACAGTAATATTTTAGGTATATATTAACATTAAATAAGGGGCATTCCCATCACCAAATTTGTCCTCCCTCCATCCCCGTTCCTATCTTGCATCCATATACCCCACCTTCAACCCCCAGGATACTAGTATAGATGGTCTCATCTCTGTCTAGCTTACTACTTATTAATCATACAACTGTTTGGTCCTGGAACTCTTCATTATTTCCCCCTATATTTGACAGACGGAACTAGATAGAGCATTCTTAAAAACAGTCTAGAAAACTAAGTGATATGATATTGAGAACTGTATAGGGAGTCTTTACCATAAAATATTGTTCAGTGGTTTTGAGCATGCTAAAAGCAATATAAAATTATGAGAATTATGGCATCATGGTAAACTATCTACAATTTCAGAAAATGGGGACTAATGGAAGGAAAAAGGCTGCAGGAGAAGTTCCAAGGATAGCCCTATTTCCATTTGGTGGGAAAGGTTAAGGACTGGCATTTCCCTTTCCCTCCCTGGCACCCACCTGACTGACTCTGAAGAGTAGATGACCACTGAGGGCCCTGTACCCCAGGAGGCTACTGAGGGGAAGCTGGAGAGGGTAGGAGGCCCCCAGGTCCCATTCAAGCTCGGTAGAGAGCATTGAACTGGGGCCTCCCTGCTTCCCACCCAGGTACAGGACTCCTTATCCCCAGGGGAATGGACTCAAGATTTAATAGTTACTTTAGGAGATACCGAAAGGACCATATGAAGTGCTAGAGATCAACACTGACTTCTGGCTCGGAAAATATCTCCCAACTATCAAACTCTCTTTAGCCGCTGTCTCTATAATGCTGTCTCATTATCATTATCAGGTTTCCCTGGCAAAGAGTGTTTCCATTTGCTTTATTTCTTTTGTTTTGGTTTTGTTTGGTTTTTGGGCACACCAGTGCTTCTCAGAGATTACCCCTGGCTACACGCTCCGAAATTGCCCCTGGCTTGGGGGACCATATGTGATGCTGGAGAATGAACTGAGGTCTGTACTGTGTCAGCAGCATGCAGGGCAAACACTCTACTGCTGCACTATCGCTGGACTCCTCCTTTGCTTTATTTCTAAGGGCAAAATTTATATTGCATGAATGTAAAAGATCTCTAGGTCTATATTACTTTTATAAAATGTGCCCAAGTAACACACAACACATGTACAACATGCTTTATCTTACCCCAAAATGAATAAATATTGCCATATAGTTTATTACTTGTTTTCCCAAGGATTACCATCTTTTTCTCAGGAATTTTTTTTAACTATTCATGGAGGTTTATTATTGCATATGAATTTTGGGAGCGTATAATCTATTTTGTTTAAAATTATAAGTATCTATAGATGGATTGCATTAAATTTGTATAGTACTTTGAGAAATATTGCTATTTTAATGATAATCCTCCCAGCACAGTGTTTTCATTTTCTTGTTCCTTCTATTTCTTGAAGTTATGCATTATATTTTTCTTTAAGTCTTTCATCTCTTTAATAGGGTTGATACCAATAAACTTGATTTTTCAAAGACATTTGAAAGATTTTTAATATCTTTCTTGATTTTCTTTATTTGCAAATAGTAAAGCCATAAAATTTGAGTATTAATTTTGTAGCCTGCCATTTTTATATACAAATCTACTGTTTCTAGTTGATTTCTGTAGAGTCTGTGAAATTTTCAAAATAGAGTATTATGTTCTGCAAACTGTAATATTTTGACTACATTCTTTCCTTTCTGGGTGCATAATTTCTATGACAACTACTTCTAGTACTACATTAAATAGAAGTGGCAAGAGGGGCAAACTTGTGTCAAGTCTTAGAAGAAAGGCTTTTAGTTGTTCCCCATTGAAAATAATGCTTGCCATGGTATTTGGTAAGTGATTGAATATATTTAGGAAAGTTTCTTTAATTTCCATATTGTTGAGAGATTTAATTAACATGTTATAATGAACATGCCCTTCATCTTGTCAAATGTTTTCTTTTATTGACATTAGCGTAAGATCTTTATATTTCTTTTGTTTTTATGATGTATTATATTGTTTATGTGATTGCCATTTCAATTTCCTAGGAAATAATAAGTCTACTCAGATATACCATATCATCTTGGTTCAATCTTGGGAGGTTATGAGGGTCAAAAAAAGTATCAGCTGTGACTTTGAGGACTCTGAGGACCTCAAGGGAAACCTTTGCTCTGCCTGTCTGTCTTTCATGAATACCTGAAGCTCTCCACAGAGGCCTAGGAAGCGCACCCCAAAAAAACTGCATTCTGAAGCTGTCCAGCGACTAAGTAAGTAAAGTCTGGCTGGGGGCTGCCAGGCAAAAGCTGAGCCCTCTGGCCTGCAGAGGCTCTGCCCTACTGTGCCTTTGAGGAATCTGAGGACGTCAAGGGAACCTTTGCTCTGCCTGTCTGTCTTTCATGAATACCTGAAGCTCTCCTCAGAGGCCTAGGGAGCACACCCCCCAAAAATATGTCACCTAGAGGCCACAGAATAGTGCAGCCGCTTTGTGGCCACACACTCTTTCTAACCAATGAACACCACCACAACATGCAGAAAAACTCACCCTACAAGCATGACAATGGGGAAACCTCGCAGGCAAACACCATGTACAGAGAATGAAGACTACAGCTTGGATGACCTAAAAAATTCCAACTATCTGATTAACCTCATGGATAAGAAATTTAGAATAGAAATATGGAAGATGTTTGTAGAACTCAAAAAAAGCTTAGACCGATCTGAACAGAACGAAAAGACAGAAATCAAAAACTCCAAACTGAAATAACAGATCTGAAAAACACAGTAGCTGAACGGAAAACCTCAGTGGATGGCCTCTCCAGCAGGGTATCAGCAGCTGAGGATAGAATCAGCTTGCTAGAAGAGGAGATGGAGAAAAACACAACACAGCAGAAGAAATTGGAAAAGAACCTTAAGACAAAGGATCAGGCAATGGAAAAAGTACTCAAGGAATGGAAACAGATGAAAATAGAAATCTTTGATAAGCTCAACAGAAACAATATAAGAATCATTGGAGTTCCAGAAGCCCAGGTAGAAGATACCCAGGAAGAATCTACTGTCAAAGACATCATAAAAGAGATACTCCCAGAGTTAAAGACAACATGCAATCAAATCCTGCATGCCCAAAGAATACCAGCTAAAAGAGACCCAAAAAAAAAAACAACACCCTAAGGCACATCCTCATTACAATGACAAATCCCACAGATAGAAATATAATACTAAAATCAGCAAGATCAAAAAGGGAAATTACATTCAAAGAAACATCCCTAAGACTTACAGCAGACATGTCACAAGAAACTCTCAAGGCCAGAAGACAGTGGTGGGATATTGTGACAAGACTGAATGAAATGAATGTGTCACTGAGAATACTTCACTCTGCTAGAATAACATTCAGGTTTGAAGGAACATTACATAGCTTCATGGACAAACAACAGCTCAGAAACCTCACAGATAAAAAACCAGCCTTAAAAGAAAAACTGACAGGTCTACTTTAAGAAAAGAGAGACCAACAAACACAGCAAACTTATCTACAAAGATGACATTAAATCCTATAGCAATCATCTCCCTCAATGTCAATGGACTAAATTCATCAAATAAAAGACACAGAGTGGCAAAATGGGTCAAAAAGATAAAACCAACCTTCTGCTGCCTACAAGAAACACACCTGAATAGCCAGAACAAACATAGACTCAAAATCAAAGGCTGGAAGAAAATCATGCAAGCAAACAACAGCCTTAAAAAAGCTGGGGTGGCCATATTAATATCTGATCATACAAATTTTATACTCAGAAAAGTTGTCAGGGACAAAGATGGACACAATCTACTAATCAGGGGATATGTGAAACAGGAAGAAATCAGACTATTAAACATATATGCACTCAATGAGAGACCAGAAAATTCTCTAATATAAGTACTCACAAATCTATATGAAGATATCAATAATAACACAATAATTGTGGGAGACCTCAACACAGCACTGTCAACACTTGATAGGTTAACCAGACTGAAACCCAACAAAAACATACTAGCCCTGAAAGAGTAATGGAAGAAAGAAGACTAGTACATATATATAGGACACTCCACCCAAAAAAAAAACTGGATATACATTCTTCTCCAATGTACATGGGTCATTTTCCAGGATAGACTACATGCTGACACATAAAACATACCTCCAAGGATCTGAAATTAGATTTGAACTACAAAAGCACACAGAAGAAAAACTTTAACAATTGGAAATTAAACAGCCTGCTACTGAAGAACCAGTGGGTCTGAGATAAAATCAAAGAGAAAATCAAAACTTTCCAGAAAGTAAATGATAACGAAGACACAAACTGCCAGAATCTATGGGACACAGCAAAAGCGGTCCTGAGAGGAAATTTTATAGCTTTACAAGCACACATCAGGAAGGAAGAAAGGGCATACCAGAATAACTTAATGAGGCAGCACATAAAATTAGAGAATGACCAACAAAAGAAACCAAAAATAGAGAGACAGAAGGAAATAACAAAGCTGAAAGCAGAAATCAATGAAGTGGAAAACCAATAAGCAATCCGAAAGATCAATTAAAGCAGAAGTTGGTTCTTTGAAAAAATAAACAAGATTGATATACCATTGGCAAAACTCACAAAGAAAGAGAGAGAAAGAAACATGATAAACCGCATTAGAATTGAAAAGGGAGAGATCAGGACAGATATCACAGAGATCTAAAGGGTAATCAGAGACTACTTTGAGAAACTTTATGCTATTAAACATGAGAACCTAGAAGAAATGCTAAGAGTTCTTGGACACTTATAACCTTCCACAGTTAAGTAGGGAGGATGTAGCATATCTAAACAGCCCCATCACTATTGAGGAAATTGAAACTGTAATCAAACATCTGCCCCCAAAAAAGCCCAGCCCAAGATGGATTTACTAATGAATTCTTTCAAACCTTTCAAGAGCAGCTACTACCAATCCTAGCCAGTCTCTTCCATGAAATTGGAACACGCCCAAACAGCTTTTATGAAGCCAACATCACCTTGATACCAAAACCAGACAGAGATGCTGCCAAAAAATAATATTACAGACCAATATCCCTGATGAAAGCAGATCCAAATATCTTCAACAAAATCCTGGCAAATAGGATTCAATGCATCATCAAGATCATACACCATGACCAAGTAGGTTTTATCCCAGGAATGCTAGGATGGTTTAACATCCATAAATTTATCCAAATCATACACAACATCAACAACAAGAAAAATAAAATCACATGATCACATCAATAGATGCAGAGAAAGCATTTGATAAGGTCCAACACCCATTCTTGATCAAAACTCTCAGCAAGATAAGAATGGAAAGAACCTTTCTCAATCTAGTTAAAGCCATCTACCACAAGCCAATGGCCTCTAAATTCTGGCACAAGACTAGGCTGTCCGCTCTCACCACTCCTCTTCAACATAGTACTGGAAGTTATTGCTATAGCAATCAGGCAAGAAAAAGGTATCAAGGAAATCCAGATAGGAAAGGAAAAAGTCAGTCTCTCGCTGTTTGCAGATGACATCATAGTTTACTTAGAAAACCCTAAAGACTCTACCAAAAAACTTCTAGAAACAATAGACTCATATAGCAAGGTGGCAGGCTAAAAAATTAACACACAGAAATCAATAGCCTTTTAATACACCAATGATGATGGGGAAGAGATGGATGTCAAGAAGGTAATCCCATTCACAATAGTGCCTCACAAACTCAAATACCTTAGAGTCAACTTGACCAAAGATGTGAAGAAACTATACAAAGAAAACTATAAAGCCCTGCTCCAAGAAATAAGAGAGGACACAGAGAAATGGAAACACATATACTGCTTATGGATTGGCAGAATTAACATCATTAAAATGGCAATAATCCCCAAAGCATTATACAGATTTAATGTGATCCCTATAAAGATAACCATGACATTCTTCAAAGAAGTAGATCAAACACTTATGAAGTTCGTCTGGAACAATAAACACCCTTGAATAGCTAAACCACTCCTAGAGAAAAGAAAAATGGGAGGCATTACTTTCCCCAACTTTAAACTGAACTACAAAGCAATAGTCATCAAAAGAGCATGGTATTGGAATAAATACAGATCTTCAGATCAGTGGAATAGGCTTGAGTTCTCAGACAATGTTCCCCAAAAATACAATCACCTAATTTTTGACAAAGGAGCAAGAAATTCTAAGTGGAGCAGGGAAAACCTCTTCAACAAGTGGTGCTGGCAGAACTGATTAGCCACTTGCAATAAGCGAATATAGACCTCCAGTTAACATCATGTACGAAAGTAAAATCCGGGGCCGGGCGGTGGCGCTGGAGGTAAGGTGCCTGCCTTACCTGCGCTAGCCTAGGAGACGGACCGCGGTTCGATCCCCCGGCGTCCCATATGGTCCCCCAAGCCAGGAGCGACTTCTGAGCGCATAGCCAGGAGTAACCCCTGAGCGTTACCGGGTGTGGCCCAAAAACCAAAAAAAAAAAAAAAAAAAAAAAAAAGAAAGTAAAATCCAAATGGATTAAAGACCTTGATATCAGACCTGATACCATAAGGTATATGGAACAACACGTCAGTAAAACACACCCTGACTTTGAGACTAAAGGCATCTTCAAGGAGGAAAATGCACTTTCCAAACAAGTGGAAGCAGAGATCAACAGATGGGACTACATTAAGCTGAGAGGCTTCTGCACCTCAAAAGAATTAGTGCCCAGGATACAAGAGCCACCCACCATGTGGGAGAAACTATTCAGCCAATATCCATCAGATAAGGAGCTAATATCCAAAATATACAGGGTACTCAAAGAACTTTACAAGAAAAAAACCATCTAATCCCATCAAAAAATGGGGAGAAGAAATGAACAGACACTTTGATAAAAAAAGAAATACAAATGGCCAAAAGGCACATAAAAAAATGCTCCTCATCACTAATCATCAGGGAGATGCAAATCAAAACAATGATGAGATACCATTTCACACCATAGAGATTGTCATACAACACAAAGAATGAGAACAATCAGTGCTGGCGGGGATGTGGAGAGAAAGAAACTCTTATCCACTGCTGGTGGGAATGTCATCTAGTTCAACCTCTATGGAAAGCGATATGGAGATTCCTCCAAAATCTGGAAATTGAGCTCCCATTTGACCCGGCTATTCCACTTTTAGGGATGTAGCCTAACAACAAGAATACAACACAAAAAACCCTTCCTCACACCGATATTTATTGCAGCACTATTCACAATAGCCAGGCTCTGGAAACAACCAAGATGTCCTTCAACATACGAATGGCTAAAGAAACTGTGGTACATATACA
The DNA here is from genome assembly GCF_024139225.1 of Suncus etruscus. Classification (NCBI taxonomy): domain Eukaryota; kingdom Metazoa; phylum Chordata; class Mammalia; order Eulipotyphla; family Soricidae; genus Suncus; species Suncus etruscus. Next base: position 131,316,891 of record NC_064851.1, read on the forward strand.
CAATGGAATATTATGCAGCCATCAGGAGAGATGAAGTCATGAAATTTTTCTATACATGATGTATATGGAATCTATCATGTTGAGTAAAATAAGTCAAAGGGAGATAGACAGACACGAAATATTCTCACTCATTTTTGGATTTTAAGAAAAATAAAAGTCATTTTTGCAACAATCCTCAGAGACAATGAGAGGAGGGCAGTAACTTCCAGCTCACTTCATGAAGCTCACCACAAAGAGTGGTGAGTGCAGTTATAGAAATAACTACATTGAGAACTACCATAATCATGTGAATGAATGAGAGAACTGGAAAGCCTTTCTAGAGCACAGGTAGGGGTGGGGTTGGATGGAGGGAGATTTGGGACATTGGTGGTGGGAATGTTGCACTGATGAAGAGGGTGTGTTCTTTACATGACTGAAACCTAATCACAATCATATTTGTAATCAAGATGTTTAAATAAAGAAAAAATATTAAAAAATATTTATTTCTAGCAGTTTCTCTCATTTTGCAGCATAAAGAATCTGAAAGTAATCTCTATTTACCCTTTGAATTTCAGTTTTATCTCTAGTAGTGTCCTACTTTTCATTTTTCATTCAATTTATTAAGTTTCTTTTTCTTTGTGAGTCTCTTTTCAAAGAACCAACTCTTTCATTCACTGATCTTTTGGTTTGTTTATGGTTGTCCCATTTATCAATTTCTGCTCTACATTTTATTAATTCCTTCCCCCTGCCTAGTATTAGCTCATTTTGTTGGTCATTTTGCAATTTGTTACATCATGCTATTTGATAATCTTGTAAGCCATTTCGTCCTTCTTGCGGAATGCTTGTAAAACTATAAATATTCGGGGCTGGAACGATAGTTCATTGGTGGGGCATTTGCCTTGCACGCGGCTGACCCAGTATGGACTCATTTGATCCGCAGAATTGCATACGTTTTCCCAAGCCAGGAACAACTTCTGAGTGCATAGCCAGGAGAAACCCCTGGGCGTCACCAGGTTTGGCTCAAAAAAAAAAAAAAAAGCTATAAATTTTCCTCTTAATATACTATGCTGTATCCCATAATATCTGATCACTTATGTCTTTATTTTCATTTGTTTCTAGTAATCTTTTGAGTTCCCCTTGATTATTATCCACTTATTATTATTAAACCCAATAGTTATTATGTAGTTTTTTTAGTTTTTTCAAGTATTTTAGTTTTCAGTGTTAGTTATTTCTCATTTCTATCTGTAATTCACTTTTATTTTCAGTGCATCATGGTCTGAATATTAATAAAATGATCATTGACCATTGAAAATATGATAAATCTTATCCAAGTTTCTTTAAATGATTTTTTTCTTGAATAAGCAGTAGGCTATTCAGCAGAATATAGTTTATTCTAGATAAAGTTGCTTAATACTTACATATACTTACAGAACCTGCATGTTGCAAACTTTGATGAAGTCTTTTGCTTCATTTTTGTCTTAATTATGTCTAAAATTTATTATGTGAAGACTACATTTTTCAATATAAATATTTACCTATGGAAAATTCCATCTGTTTTATACATTTTATTAGGCAATACACATGGAGATCTTATAATAGCTTTGGATTTTGATGTCAAAAATTTATTCATGTGTATTTTAAAGAATAAATTCAAGATTTTTCAAAAATCTTCTGAAAATCTAAATAATTTGAGAAAATGAAAATTATTGTTAAATAATGCAGTATTTATCTTGACCATAGAATGTCTATAATGAAGCTTAATTTCATAGCGAACATTCTTACCTTTCTCTAAAAAGCACCCTGGTTAATATAATCTTTTGTCATGCTGTTTAGCAAATGGAAGCATCTATTTTAAGTGATTATGGGGAACCAGGCACTGCTTGTTCATCATAAATCCAGAAACACCAACTTCTTTATTAAAAAAGTTTGGCAAGCCTTGATATCCAGGGGATTATTTAAAAATTTTTTCAAGTAAACCAAGAATCAAAGGTAAATATTTTTTGACAATTCAAAACCTTTGCACCATTTGAAGTTGAGATAGAGAAACAATTATTATTTGGGATTCATGAATGTTGGCCTGGAAAAGAGCTTTAATAATAATGAAGTAATATGTCACCCAACACTTAGAGTCTGGTTTAATGCTGTAATTTGGAGAAAATTAGCAGACATAAGTTAAAGATTTTATGGTCTTTTAAAAGTCATATATTTCAAAGTGTTTATGCCTTACTTTTAAGCTCTATGTAAAATGTAAAGTTAAAAAAAACCCTTTCAGGCAATGATTATTCAGGGTTCCATACTTTCACAAGCATAAAACCAAGAGCTTTACTAATGTCAGAAGTATTTGTCTTATTCTAGCATGAAAATAGAATAAAAACTATAGGCAATGGATATGTAAAAGAATCATCAGCATTAGATGTTTTTTTTCTTGTAAAGTTCTGTCAGTGCCTTGTATATTTTGGATATTAGCCCCTTGTCTGGTGGCAATTGGGTGAATAGTTTCTTCCACTCAGTGGGTGGCTCTTGCATCCTGGGCACTATTTCCTTTGAGGTACAGAAGCTTCTCAACTTAATATATTCCCATCTGTTAGTCTCTGCTTTCACTTGTATTGAGAGTGCTGTTTCCTCCTTGAAGATGCCTTTAGTCTCAATGTCATGGAGTGTTTTACCTACGTGTTGTTCTATATAACTTATGGTATCAGGTCTGATATCTTAACTTCTTTAACTACTTTAATGGTTTGACCCAGAGATTTATCTGAGAAACCCAGAGAAACCCTCTTCAGAAAATGATTTTTTATAAATTTGAAACAGAAAGAACAAATGAAAAAAAGAAAGAAAACTAAATCATATTACCAAACCCCAATATTAATTTAAAATGAATTAGACTTTAGTATATAACCTGAAATCATATAGAATACAAAGAAAGCATCTATGATACTGCTTTGAAAATAAACCATTGACATATTCTTGGAAACTTATTTAGAAACTTAAGAAAAAATAAAGCAAAATTACACAACCTATATCAACTGAATAGCTCTTGTACAGTGAAAAAAAACCTCAACAAAAAAACAAAATCCAAACATAAGGGTAATATCCAAAAGAACTCATTCAATTAAACAGCAATACTAAGTAAAACAAATAAATAGAATGTTTGAATACATGATTCCTCAAAGATAATATACAGATCATCAACTGTCATATGAAAAAAATAGTTAATTTAGCTTGTTACTCAGGAGAGGTTTTTCCAACTTGAGAAAATGTCTATATTTAGAAGACTGAAAATAAGTACTGGAAAGAGTATAGACAAAAAAAATAATCTACTATTTGTGAAAATGTAAATCAGTGAAAGTTCTGTGGAAAAAAGTATAGGGTGCCCTAAATAAATCAATTAATAGAAACACTATGATCCAGCAATATCACTTCTAACTATTTCTCTGTTCTAGCATCAAATTCTTTTTCATTTTTGGCCAGTTTTTCTCTTTTTTTCTGCGATAATTTTTAAAAGTATAAAAAAAAAAATTAAATGACATTTTTGTGATAAGTTAATAAAATAGCAATTTTCATAACTTGACTACTTACTAGTTCATTGTGGTCTTTTGGTTTTATTTCCATTTTCCATATTTAGTAATTTTAGTATTGTTTTTCTAGTTGAGTAATTTTCATTATATTTATATTTCATTATATTTATATCCTTTATATTTATCTGTTGAGGTACAGGGTTAGGGGTGAGGGGCACTTGAGGCATACCTGGTAAGAAAATGAGTGGGAGAAAAACACATTCACTGTTAAAATCTGAATGACATAAATATAAACACCACATGAATGAACTAATTTGCTGTTTTCTGACTGAGGTCTACAATCAAGAATAGAATTAATTATAGAACATTTAGGAATAAATTAATTCATACATCATCAGATCAAGTCACAAGACCTTGTCAACAGATATAGAAAAGATATTTGACAAAATTTAATAACATATATGATAAAAAGTTAATAAATCAGTAATAAGAAGAATAGAAATCAATATACTAAAGGTCATATATGACAAATACAGCTAACCTATATGATGATAAAAAATTAAAATAATTTGATTTATATGCTGAAGATATAAAGGATGTCCATCTCGCCAGTGCTTAATACTTAAGTATAAACCCTAGCCATAGCTGGTGGAGTAACATAAATGAAAGGAACACAAATTTGAAAAGATTAGTAAATAATCTCTATGGGGAAATTAGTGCTCTACATAGAAAAACACAAAACCATAAAATAGCTTCAAATATAAAATGTGCAGCAAATATATACAAAATCAATAATGTACAGTAATGTTTTATTTTATGTAAATTATAAATTTTGAAAGGAGAAATTTTTTTTTTATTTTTGGTTTTTTGAGTCACAGCCTGTGACTCTCGGGGATTACTCCTGGCTATGCGCTCAGAATTTGTTCCTCACTGGGAGACCAAATGGACCACTGGGGGACTGAACCACAGTCTGTCCTAGGTTAGAGCATGCAAGGCTTGCGCCACCGCTCCAGCCCCTCAAAGAAATTATTTTTTAAAGTTTCATTTATAATCACATCAAAGAGTATAAATTACTTTGAAGTGAATTTAACAAAGTAGATAAAAGATCTCTACATGAAAAGCTATGCTATTTTTTTAAATAAAAGTAAAACAACACAAACAAATGGATATATAATGTTTGTGGTTTGGAATAATAAACATTCCTAAAGTTAGAATCCTCTCAAAAGCAATATAAATATTCAATGCAAGACCTATAAAAATTTTATAAAATGAAACCCTCTTCAGAAAATGATTTTTATAAATTTGAAACAGAAAGAACAAATGAAAAAAAGAAAGAAAACTAAATCGTATTACCAAACCCCAATATTAATTTAAAATGAATTAGACTTTAGTATATAACCTGAAATCATATAGAATACAAAGAAAGCATCTATGATACTGCTTTGAAAATAAACCATTGACATATTCTTGGAAACTTATTTAGAAACTTAAGAAAAAATAAAGCAAAATTACACAACCTATATCAACTGAATAGCTCTTGTACAGTGAAAAAAAACCTCAACAAAAAAACAAAATCCAAACATAAGGGTAATATCCAAAAGAACTCATTCAATTAAACAGCAATACTAAGTAAAACAAATAAATAGAATGTTTGAATACATGATTCCTCAAAGATAATATACAGATCATCAACTGTCATATGAAAAAAATAGTTAATTTAGCTTGTTACTCAGGAGAGGTTTTTCCAACTTGAGAAAATGTCTATATTTAGAAGACTGAAAATAAGTACTGGAAAGAGTATAGACAAAAAAATAATCTACTATTTGTGAAAATGTAAATCAGTGAAAGTTCTGTGGAAAAAAGTATAGGGTGCCCTAAATAAATCAATTAATAGAAACACTATGATCCAGCAATATCACTTCTAACTATTTCTCTGTTCTAGCATCAAATTCTTTTTCATTTTTGGCCAGTTTTTCTCTTTTTTTCTGCGATAATTTTTAAAAGTATAAAAAAATTAAATGACATTTTTGTGATAAGTTAATAAAATAGCAATTTTCATAACTTGACTACTTACTAGTTCATTGTGGTCTTTTGGTTTTATTTCCATTTTCCATATTTAGTAATTTTAGTATTGTTTTTCTAGTTGAGTAATTTTCATTATATTTATATCCTTTATATTTCAATATATTTCATTATATTTATATCCTTTGTAATTGTTTTCTCCCTGATAATCTAACACCAAGAACTTAGATGTTAATTAGTTGATGTTTATTATTGTCCTGACAAAAATATGAAGATTTCTCAAAATTATTCTGCTACTTGCTATTTTTCTTTTATCCCATGAAAATGACTTCCTCTTTTATTTCAGCTTTTCACATTAAAAAGGAATCCTTGGTGTGCATTTCTAATACTAAACTATGTCCTTTGTTGAGTCATAATTTCAGACACTTACAGACACTTACTGTACTAAAAATATACATTTTCTTAAGCTTCAATTGCCTAGTCAGTCAGATTGAAAATATCACTCAAACTTAATTAGTCCTCCTATCTTATTATCTATATCTCATCATCCACCAAGGCCTATTTAAACTTTAGATTTAATCATTTTTACATCTACTTCATTCTTTCTGTACTATAAACATCATAATTCACTTATCAATTAGTCAAAAATGAATAACTTTCTTATTTTAGGCCTGTCCAATTTAATCCATCTAGCACATGGATGTCAGAATGATCTTCCTAAAACACTACTAGAATCTGGCCTTTTCCTATCATTTTTAACTATTCCCTAATGATACTAGGGTGATATCCATGGTATTTAAATAGGAGGTTTTGAAATGTTAACAGTCATAACCTAACCCAGTACTCCATTCAAATTGCCTTATTTGCAAGATACATTTTATATGGATAAAATCTTAACCATTTTATACAGATAAAATGCAACATTATGTACATTGCTCCACTATTACCATGTGTGAATATTTAAAATAATTTTTCCAATAATCCAATCCTATCCATCCTCAGGGTATGTCTCACATATATATATACATATATATAAGTGTATATATTGTTTTTTGGGCCACACCCAGTGACGCTCAGGGGTTACTCTTGGCTATGCACTCAGAAATTGCTCCTGGCTTGGGGAACCATAGGGAGGCAGGTGGATTGAACAGCAGTCCATTCTAGGATAGCATGTGCAAGGCCTTATAACTTGCACCACATCACCGGCCCCTAGATACAAAATATATTTTGCTGCAGTTTTTAAGAAAGTCTTTCTCTTACAAACTATATAAGGTGTTTTTGAGTGCCATCACTGCCTAAAATGTAACAATAATTATAAAAGTACCTATAAATCAACTGTCTCTATTTTAGTTCCCTTTGTAGCTTAAAATAAATCTATACAAATATAGTATTTTAAATGAAGAAAATATAGGTTTATCACATTTCAGAGTTTCAAATATGTATCCTCTGTGTACTAAGTATTGAGCAACAAAGTTTTAGTATCCAGGGATGAAAAATAAGATTAATTTTCAAGTGTCTGATCTTCAAGCAGAGGCCTATATTGACCTCCTATACAGTATACTTCCTGAACACCTCTATGAGCAAAACACAAGTATAGAGCCAGAAGTAGCCCCTGAACACCACAGGGTGTTTATATCAACAGATTTGGCAAAAACAAAACAAGTCTAGTTTCTATTTGCTAGCACACTATTATTACAATACCTTATTCTATTTGTTCTTCGCACCTCTACCCACATCTTTCCTCTGGGAAATAGTATTTTTCTATAAGGAGTTTTATGTTTTGTTCTCTTGCGTTATTCTTTATTGTGTATGAGTGAAAAATAGTATGGCATTTGTTTTTCCATTTTATTATTTTATTTAGTATAATCCACACAAAATGCATCCATGCTGTTGCAGATGTCAAGAATTTGACTTTTCATACTTGATTATTATTTTCCCAATGTATTCTTGCTATATTCACATGCTTTTGAATTAGACATTTTCTTTTTTTTCTTTTTTATTGTTAAATTATCTTTATTTAAATGCCATGTTACAAATATGATTGCAGTTGTATGATTACAGTGATATAAAGAACACCCCCCCTTCACCAGTGCAAGATTCTCACCACCAATTTCCCAGATCTTCCTCCTCCCCACCCCAACCACACCTGTACTCGAGACAGGCTTTCTACTTAGCTCATTCATTCACATTGTTATGATAGTTCTCAGTGTAGTTATTTCTCTAACTACACTCATTACTCTATGTGGTGAGTTTCATGAGAATTAGACATTTTCTATAAGAGAACCAATGAAGAAATTATGATTCACCACCTCAATTTGCTTCTGCAGCAGTTTTATTATTTTTTTTCCAGTTTGGGCCACACCCAGTGGTTACTCCTGGTTATGTACCAGAAAATGCTCCTGGCTTGAGGGACCATATGAGATGCTGGGTATTGAACTGAGGTCTGTCCTTGGTCAGCCATGTTGAAGGCAAACAAGCTACCGCTGCTCTATTACTCTGGCCTTTATAGCAGTTTTATCTTTTAGCTTCAAATTCTATTGATTCATTTTAAATTTATTTATATTTAATTAGTATTCATATCTCCTCACAATAATTTAAAAATATTATGTTCTGGGGTCAGCAATAGCACAGCAGACAGAGTGTTTTCTTTTTCAGGCATCTAATATTGTTTTGACCCCTTATTTGGACTCCACTTATGATCCCTGAGCCCTGAGAACAAAGCCAAGAATAAGCTCTGAGCATCATTGAGTTTGAGCCCAAAACCAAATATACACCTAGTTAATTCTTTAAATTTAATTTATATCAAAACACATTTTAACTGAACCACTGTAGGTTCATCATATATATATATATTTAATAAAGTTTAAAATAAAAGGAGATTTATTGGATCATGTTTTATTAGTTTTAAGCAGAACTAATTTTGTAAAACCTAATCATTAAATAACAAATTCACATTTTAACACTAATATTTTCATATCAGAATTGATTCATTTTGTTTAAAATACAGATTTAGCTTTAAGGCAAAGACATTTTATTATTTATTTATTTATTTATTTATTTGGCATGTATTTGGGCTCAGGGCTCTGCCTAGGGATCGAGCACTCCTGGAACTATGTTTAAGAGACAAATGGGGAGTCAGAAAACAAATAAAGTCAACTTTGTGCAAGTTAAGCACCTTACTTTGTACAATTTCTCTGGCCCAAAAGCAAAAGCACTTTAGTTTTAAAATTAAATGTCAAATTTAAGTTAGAAAGCTTGTGTAAATCAGATTATAAGGCCCAGGCCCTCTGACCATTGCCTGGATGCCCCAATCTAGAAAACTTCTCTAACCAACATACCTATTTTATTTTTATTTTTTTTATTAATTTTTATTTTTATTTTTTAGTTATGAGAACAAAGATCCAAAGAAAGAGGACAAGGTAAAGTTACAGTGGAAAGACAATCACCCATAAACAGAATTCTCAGTATTCCCGTTGCTGATATCTTAACTTTGAACTTTTAGCCAAAGAACATTAAGAAAAATAAAACAGAACCCATGTACAATTACTTTGTCCCTCAAGTCCCCAGATTGTAGTGCATAATATTTCTTAGCAGCACACAAAGCAATCTAAAGCCATAAAACTTAAGTTTTATTAAACTTCAACATTGAAGGCAAAGTACTTTTTTACATTTCCATGCACATGCATATTAGTTTAAGTTAACCTCAAAAGTTTAAGTGGGTTGTTTTTCTTAAGGATTAGAGTCAAATGAGCACAGTAAAAATGGTGTTAGAGTGGCAATTATTGTTTGCATAGACCCACCAAAATATGAGGGACATGGAAAGGAAAAGCCTTCGCCTAAATACAAGGAAACCCTACCCCTGAATTTTCCTGGCATAAGACCAACTCTAGGCTCCAGGCAAACTAGTTTATCCAATCCAGGTCATTGTCTGTAGTGCCAATGCACCTTTATTTTTCACACAGTCTCTAACCAACATATCTATTTTATAATCTCTGTACCTAAAATACTTTTCTTGGGCTGGAGTGAGAGTAAAGCAGGTAGAGTGCTTACCTTCAAAGGGATGACCATTGTTTGATATCCACCATCACATATGAACTCCTTAACCAAATAGGCATGAACTCTGAACAAGAAGCAAGAAGCAAACTCTGAAACTGCCAGATTTATACTCAATAAGCAAAAACAAACAAAGCTTTTTCTTAAAACTTGAAACAAGGTCTGAACAATTAAATAAGAGCAGCCAAAAAAAAAAAAAAAAAAGGCCAGAAAGCTCCAAGATGTGATGCATGAAACAGCTATAAAACAACATGTGGACAAAGAGTTTGGAAAAGAATTAATAGCACATCAGAGAATTATGGGATGAGTTCTAGAGGAAAATAATAAAATGATTACTCAATGATGAAAGGAAGGCAACTTAAATAAAAGAGTACAATTTAAAAAAATATTATAGATAAGACTACAGAAAGGAATACTCACTGATGATGAGCTTTTTCTGCTTGTAAAGTTTATTTCTTTTACAAATGATATTTGCCCATACTTGGAGGTGTTTAGAACTTCCTTCTGACTTTGTGCCCAGTTATTACATTTAACTGTGCTGCCTGCAGGAGCCAATCACTAGATCCTGGTGACACTGAACAAGAAGAGATTGTACAAAGCAATAAAATATTTGGTGGTCAATGTGCTCTGAGAAGAACACAGTCACATCACTTTGCTCTCTGATCTCTAATTTTATCTGGTCAATGTGTCATGCTGCAAAACACACACACAAACACACACACCCTAAAGCACATCCTAGTCACAATGATGAAAACCACAGATAGAGATAGAACACTGAAAGCAGCAAGTTCAAAAAGAAAAATTACATAAAATGTAGCAAATTTAATATTTACTGCAGATTTCTCACAAGTACATAAAAACTTAATTAAATTATTGCTTCACTAAGAATACTTCAATGAGCCAGACATTCAGTTTTGATGGAAGAATACACAGCTTCATCAATAAATACCGAGAATAGGCCAAGAATAAACCCTGAGCACCACTAAGTTTGAGCTCAAATGAAATATACATATACTTAATTCTTTACAAATAATTTCTATCAAAACACATTTCTTTTTTGTTTTTGGGCTACCTCTGAGTGACACTCAGGGATCACTTCTTCCTATGTGCTCAAAAATAACTCCTTGTTTGAGGGACCATATGGGTCCATATGCCAAGGCATCAAATTGTGGTTCCTCCTAGGTTAGTGCGTGCAAGGCAAACACCCTAACACTTGCACCACCACTTCAGCCCCCAAAACACATTTTAACTGAAACACTGTAGGTTCATCATATATATTTAAATTTAGTAAAGTTTAAAATGAAAAGAAATTTATTAGATTTATGTTTTTATAAGTTTTAAGCAAAAATTAAATTTTCTAGAAACTAATCAAATAACAAATATCTAATACCAGATATATATCAGTGACTAATCTCAGGAACTTTACAGGCCAAATCTAACTTTAAAAGAACAACTGGAAGGTCTACTTTAAGGCAAGACAAACCCGAAAAGCACCCTAAACTTCTACAAAAAGATGGCACAAGATTCCAAAACAATATAGAATTATTATTCCTTATCTCATTTCTTATAACAACGTTTTGATCTCTTAATGTCAATGGATTAAAGCATCAATCAAGAGAAACAGAGAAGCAAATTGAATCCAACATTATGCTACCTACAATAAACATATTTGAATAGTCATAGCAAACACAGACTTGATCAGGTTGGAAGACAATCCTTCAAGCAAACAAAAGGCTGGAGTGACCATATAATATCAGAAAACATAGGTGTCAGACGATGTTGCATTAAATAATTAACGATGGGGCTGGATGGTGGATGATGCCATCCAGCCCACATGGCTCTGCAACCTCCATGCAGCCGGCGAGTTCCAGGCCCAGGTGAAATCACTCACTCACACGCAGGCTTCAGGAAGAATCATCTTTATTCATGCCCTAGCCACCACAGGTGTGTGGCCTATGTCAACCTTTCAAGCATTCAGCAATATTTTGCTAGCCCTGCATCTTATCTCCTGTTAGCCATCTTCCCTTTGGGCTCCATGCGGCCCAAAGATCCAAAAGCCAGGAAACCAAGCCGGGCCAAAAGAGAAACGGCAAAAGGGCCGAATCCCCTGGCTCAGAGGTTTATCTATCCTTTTCCAGACCCCTCCCAGAAATGGGAGGTCTTGCAGGTAGTTACACCTATTATCCGGTTCCCAAGACCCCTCCCAGATATGGGTGGGTCTTAGGGTCTTTGCACCCAACTTCAGGGTTTTAGCTAGGTACACCAACATTTCCTCCTTTTCTTAATATTTTTATGCACCAACGTAATAGAGTGAAAATTAATATACCAGCCCTTTTCAAAAACATATTATTTGCAAAATATACTTTACACCTGTAACCTAAAATTCTATTAATGCTTTTTTACCAAGCACTATTTCGGAACTTTTATGTTTCTATATTTTTAAACTATATTGGGGGAACTTTACTGTTCCTATATTTTTCCTATACACAAGTACTTCAGCATACATGCATAACACACATTTTAAAAACAGGCTAAGTACATTAAAATACACAGTAAAACATTTTGCAATTGAAAATATTAACTTTGAAAGACAACAAAACACATTTAAATCATAAAGAAAATGACTAAGACAAAGATGCAGGTGGTTAGAAATTAGATGTTAAAATGGGCTAATCTGTATTACCTCCCTTATATTTTTATTTTTTAACCACTAACTAATTAAAACTTATTCCATCACCAACTATGAGTAAAATATTACTACCCACTAATTTTCTACACCTAAAACCATAGTTTAGATTAATTTGTCCCACGCTGATCTCACCACGTGGCTTTTGTAAACTTTTAAAGTTCAGATGTTGGTTTGTCCCACGCTGATCTTACCACGTGGCTTTCTTCCGTAGTTTCAGGCTCCGCTGCCGGTTTGTGATCTGGAGCGAGGATTCCAGGTTTTTCGCTTTTCCGGGCCAAACTGAGCCCAGCCAAGCCGATTCCAGCCGAGATCCCAGCCGAGCCGAGCTGCTTGGAGCTTGCCGCTTGGAGCTTTTTGCCGCAGGGGCTTCACCGCTGCCTTTTTTCCCCTCTGGGAGCACTTTGGATGTTCAGAGTTCCAAGTGATTTAAACTAAAAGTTCAGTTCGAAATTTCCAAAGTCGAAATCCAAATTCAAGCCAAAGGTCATTCTCAGAAAATCAGTCCATTTTTAATAGTCTTTTTTCTCCTCCGTTTCCAATTTAGACTTTTAATAAGTTTTTGAAGAGGCCGAGGTTTTTGGTTTTTGTAACAAAGTTTTAGTTCTGGGCCTTGGCCAGAGGTGGTGCAAGCTTTCACCTCTCTTGTTTTAATTGCCCTTCTTTCCCTAGAAGGGGTCACGGCCATGTTTGAACATGGCTCCACGTGGCCCAGTGTTTTGGGCTCAGTGCACCCGAAAAGAGCCAAAATGAAACAGAAGAGCAGAAAGCTCACCATTTTCGCTGTTTTGTTGGGTGCAGGATTCAGGTCAAAGTTCGGAGCGCCAAAAAAGTTCGGAGTTGCATTGATGCAACAGGCAGGTCCCCTGGAATGGGTATATTTACATAACAAACAGCCTCGGTCTGTGATATCTTATTTGGATTTAATTTCAGAACTCATTATCAAAGCAAGACTCAGATCTATATCTTTACTAGGATTTGACCCTGATATATTAGTATTGCCAATACCAAAAAAGGAAATTGAGTCAATATTGCCTCTTAATGAATCTTTACAAAGGGCCCTTTCAGATTTCACAGGAGAAATTTCCTCTCATTATCCACCAGGAAAGACATGGGACTTTTTGAAAAAGACTCAGTTTGTTATTTCTTCAATCGTTCGAGACTCTCCTATCCCCAATGCGAAGGTTTTTTTACATAGATGGGTCCAGCGGGGGTAGGGGTGGGATAACTGGAGAAAACATGAATATAACTATAGATACCAAGTATAAGTCAGCACAGAAAGTTGAATTAGCAACGTTAATTTACCTATTAGAAAATGTATCTGACGCCATGAATGTTGTCTCTGATTCTTTGTATGTGGTAAATTTATGTCCTGTGATAGCCACGGCCTCTCTCAATGCTCATAGCCCAATTATACAGAATTTACTACAAACATTACAACAGCTTATTCAAAAACGAACTGAACCCATCTTCATCACGCATATTAGAGCCCACTCAGGTCTTCCAGGGCCAATGGCTCAAGGAAATAAAACTGCAGATTTGTTGGCAATGCCTATATTCAAGTCACCTACAGAAGAACATACAGCTTTACACACAAATGCTCACCGCTTACATGTAAATTACCAGATTCCCTGGAGGCAAGCTAGAGAAATTATAGAAAGGTGCGACATATGTGCCCCATTAGCAAAAAAGACTCACATAGCAGGAGCAAACCCAAGAGGCTTACAGTCGAATGAACTGTGGCAAATGGATGTAACTCAAACAGATTTATTTCCAAAGAAACCTTATCTTCATGTGGTGGTGGACACTTATTCTCGATTTATTTGGGCAATCCCTATGTCTTCCCAAAAGTCTAAGGCAGTTTGCAGTTTTCTTTTACAATGCTTTTCAGTTATGGGTGTTCCGTATTCCATTAAAACTGATAATGGACCCGCCTATATCAGCAAAACTTTTGAATTCTTTTGTAAAGAATGGCAGATAAAACATCTGAAAGGAATCCCCTATAATTGCCAAGGACAGGCCATTGTGGAAAGAGCGCACAGGACGCTAAAAACTCAATTACAAAAGAATAGAAAAAGAGGTTTAGCACCTACTGAGCTGTTATCTTTGACTCTTCTTACACTAAATTACCTAAATTTACCCCAAGGGGAAAGTTACACTGCTGGGGAAAGACATTTTAAAGAAGATATTCAGAGACAAGAAACATCACATATACCTGTTTGGATCAAAGAGGATGAAAAATGGATCGCTGGATATCTTCTTCTGAGAGGAAGGGGATATGCATATGTTTGTACAAATGACAACCCCTCTAAGAAATTTTGGGTCCCTTTACGCCTCATCAGAAATCGAATTAGTACAAACCACCAGGATCAGGTTGCTGGGACTACAAGCCTGCCCCCACGTCAAATACAAAATGCCCAAAACACTGACAATTGTAACACTGCTGTGGCCTCTGAGAAAGTAAACAAGGGATTAACGTTTACACCCAATACCTTGAATAAGGCAGACAAGAGTAAGAAGCCCTTACATTCCAGAATGCAAATAGAGAAACAGAGACCTGCATTTACAGGATTACGAAATTTAGGGAACTCATGCTATATGAACTCAATATTACAATGCCTGTATAATATTTCAGACTTAACTCAGTATTTTTATCAAGATCATTATAAAAAAGACATTAACAAAGAAAATCCAAGTGGACATAAAGGTAAATTAGCAGAACAATTCGGTCATCTCATAAAAATCATGGGAGATGGATGTCATAGGAATGTCAATCCTGAACACTTCAAAGCAACAATTGGTTTACTTAATGACCAATTTGCCGGACACAACCAACAGGATCCTCACGAATTATTGATGTTCCTTATAGAGGGACTACATCAGGATTTGCTTACTGAAAATTCAATAGCAGATAAAACTATACACCTGATAGACAATGAAAAACATGAACAATCTAGGCCTAAACACCAAAAGGCTCACAAATCTCTTATATATGACCTCTTTCAAGGACAGTTCAAATCTATACTACAGTGTCTCACATGTCACCAAAAGTCTGAAGTATATGAGACATTTGTTCAGTTGTCCCTGGCAATCAAGCCTACAGATAAATGTACGTTACAAGAATGCCTCCTTGAATTCTTTAAAGAAGAAGATTTGAAAGGTAACAATAGAATTCATTGTAACAGCTGCAACACTAAAAGGGACTTTTTGAAGAGGACATACTTGTGGAAATTACGTCCAGTATTAATTATTCATTGGAAACGTTTTGCTTTTGATGGCAAACAAATTAAAAAACTACTCACTTATGTGGATTTTCCTTTAGAAGACCTCAACTTAGCAGAATTCACTCAGGAAAAAACTTACAAAACTGAAAAATACATCTTATCATCAGTGTCTAACCATTTTGGTAAACTTCATTTTGGACACTGTACATCATACTGTAATATTGACTCAAGACAACACTGGATCAATTTTGATGACAAGAAAATCAAGAAAATTCTTACTGCATCGGTAAAATCCACAGCAGCATACATCCTGTTTTATACTTCTCAGAGATCTACTATAAATGCTTAATAATTATTTATTTTATTTGTTAGTTGTCATTAATGCTTTATGATTCATTTCACAGGTACTCCCGCTGAATAGGATTTATTATGATGAATCCCCATTGTAGTTGCTTGTATGATGTATTTATGTCTTATCACCACTATTGATCCAGGCTCACTCGAGAGAAAGTTTCCTCATCGTACTAAGGTATTATATAGCAATATATTGAGATATACTCATCTAACAACTTTCACTCTTTCACTCTAACGTCATTGTTTTATTTGCCTCAATTTAGGCTTCTAGATGGAGGTGAATTCATAATTTTGACATAACAGTACCTTTTAGGTGGACTTTCTTTACAGTGCTCATCATCTATGGTTACGATAGAATTACTTGTCTCTACTTGTATTATTGGTTTCCTTGGTCGTATTGTGCATGAAATTCTCTTGCAGATTTACTCGACTATGCCTTAAAAATACATCTTTTGTTGTTGCTGTGAACTTGAAGATTTTCATCTAAACTGTTTGCCGGCTATTGTATTTTAAAGCGCTTTTTGTTGATTCAGCTGAATTTTTTGCTTTTTTTTTGTTTTCGCTCTATTTGGGATCCTCCCAGCTAACATTTTTTGGTAAGTATGAGTGAGTGATGGCCATGTTTGTGTGAAATATGTTTATGTATGTCTTGTGTGTTTGTATGTCTTACATGTTTTGTATATAGTTCTTTTTTCCTGACTTTATCTTCCCCAATTTATTCTTACTTATCCTTCCCTCTTTTTTCCGAGTCCCTAACAGTCTATTTTCAGGAATCCCTCCACATTTGCAAATCATCGTGTGCAAATCATCACCCACTATGACATGCCTCCTGATCTCTGACTGAGAAAGACATCGTAAACTGTTGCAGTGCTGTATCCTGCTTCTTATTACAACTGCTTTCCCTGACTCATCAAGTTTCTTTGGTGGGACTTTTGGGAGTTCTGGACTCCCTATCTTTTCATAGTAGTTTTTGAACTTGGGAGAAATTTCAGCTCTTGTAGTTTTATAATTGTAATCCTGTAAAGTTATATTTGAGTCCACACTTTTGTTGATTACTGTAATTAATGATTTTACATCTTAGTTGTGAATTCTCAAAATTGATATGGTATTTCATTAAGGTTTTACTTTGGTTGCTTTGGATTAGGGGTTAGATACTGTCATAAATAAGTTGCTAGAGTGTAATCCTGGCTGGTATTTTGGCCTTTTGCATGGGTGCATCATTGGAAAAAATAGCAGGTGCAAAAGGAGGTTTTATCCATTTTGGATAGACCCTCAATTTTTTCATTTACACGGGGAAGTTCTCTGCCTTAAGCATTTTGTTTTGGTTTTGACCTTAAGCTCCCACCTAATAATCGGCCGTACATGGTTCTTCATTTTCGGACCTCTTATGAACTGCTGACTGGACTAGAACTCATCTTGGATTGAATTCAAGTACATATGGATCTTATTTACTTTGGCGCCCATTGTGCGGGTGTGTGTGTGTGTGCCTCTTCCTTCGAAATAGGGGCCTAATTCACTGCCTCCAAAGATGGGCATTCTTCTGCTCAAACTGGACTGGAATGGAAAATGTGTGTCTTCTAACCTGCTACGCAGCCTTGTGAGCATCTCATCTAAGGATCTCTGTCTCCGAATTACTTTCGGGCTTTGTGATTGCCCCGGGAGCTCCCCATGGCCTATTAGGTCCTGAATATTGGAATTTCTTACTCGACTTCTGCTTTTCAAGGGAATACTTACTCGGAATTGATCATCTTGGATGCTGTAGATTTTATTCTACTCTGGAGCTTGTAGTTGATTCCTTTACATCTGTTTCTGGTTTTGAACACCCTGTGTTAGGCTAAAAAATTTTTTTCTATACTTTTTCCCATGATGCACTTATGCAAAAAGCCACTCTTTTACAATTGCTTAGTTATTCTTTTTACAATTAAAAAAATATATATATATTATTTATTTCTGTACATTATTATTGTTTATTGTTTCTTTACAAAAAAGGGGGAATTGTAGCATATGAAAAAGTTTCCATAAGATGATTCTTGGAATTGTATTTAAAAGTGTTTCCTTAGGATTGTTCTGTGACTTTTGCCCCACCTAACCCTTCCAGGTGGGGCGCTGTGGAGTTGGCAATAAATAGCTTGAGGGACAGGAGTGAGGGGTCCTTCTGTGAAAAAGCTGCTGGCTGCAGGAGGATTCTCTGGCTCTCCTTGCCCGATCTTTTAAACCCTATCATTCTTGTCTGTGTGGATTATTATTTGCTGCGGATAAATATTACCAAGGTCTTCCCCCGAAAGGGGACAAGGGGATGGGAAGTAATTTCTCATTCTGGGGACTGTTCTTGGATTCACAAATACCCAGCCAAGATAACGGTGAAGATATCTTGCAAGACATAAAATATTTATAAAGGTGATCTCAATAAAAAATTTAAAAATTAAAGAAAAACATAAAAATATACCGTCATGGGGCCAAAGCATTGGTGTAAGCCTTAAGGCCTCTGCCTTGCATGCACTAGCCTAGGATGGACCATGGTTCAATTCCCCAGCACCCGCCAGGAGCATTAGCCAGAAGTATAGCCCGAGTGTCACTGGGTGTGGCCAAAAATGTGTGTATATATATCACCATTCACTAAAATAAGTTTATAAAAGAAAGAGAAAGATATTTCAGAATTATAAAACATGTGTACATCACAAAAAATCACACATCTAAACATATATGTTCAAAATAATGGGCCTGAAAAAATAGTTAAACCAATTTCTAGTAAATATGAAGAAAAGCATCAATAGAAACACAATAGTAGTTGGAGACTTCAGCACCTCTCAAGTCTTGATAGATCAACCAAATTAAAACTCAGTCAACCTGCTCCAGGGTAGGCCAATAAGACACCCTGATGACAAGGAAACAGCAAGCATCCTGCTATCATAAAATCAATAAGATAACAACTGTATCAACTAACTTCTCAGACTATAATGCATTGATAATAGAAGTTAATTTTAAAAAGTAATAGGAAAAATAACTAATAATTGCATTTCAATACTAAACAACCAGTGGGTCAGAGAGGAAATCAAAGATTCCTGAAATAAATGAGCATGAGGACACAAATTACCAAAATTTGTGGAACACAATGAAAACAGTATTAAGAAAAAAATTATATTTTAGCAAGCATTGATCAGGTAGGGAAAAAAACGCCTACAACACTAACTTAATGGCATAGCCTTAGGAATTGAAAATGACTAATAAAATGAAAGCAGGCAGTAGGAAGAAAATAATAAACTTAGCAGCTGAAACCAAAACAACAGTTCAAAATATCAATGAAAGCATGAGTAGTTTTTTTGAAAAATTAAACAGACTCAATAGACTACTAGCAAGTCTCACAAAAAGAGAACCCTAAAAAACTAAATCAGGAAAGAAAAAAGGGATATCACAACAAACACTACAGAAATTACAAGGATAATCAGATTACTTTAAGAATATGCTTTGTAACAAGAGAACCCCCCAAAAATAAAAAAGTATTGGTTTATTATAACTTTCCAAGTTTGAACCAAGTTGATGCAGCATACCTGAATCAAGATGATGTGGCAGACATAATAGTATTGAGGAATTTAAAATGATAATAAAATATTTCCTGAAAAATAATAAGTCCAGGCCCAGATGGATTTACTAGTGATTTTTTTCAAAACTTTCAAGACAGGGGTCTCAAAGTCAATTTACCTGGGGGCTGCAGGAGGCAAAGTCAAGGTGAGGCAGGGCTGCATAAGGGATTTCACAAAAAAAAAGTCCTCAAATGTCATTATTAACAGTTTTAATTATTTCTTCTGAACATAAATACAACATTGAGTGAAGATCATAAATAGTTCTTCTGAACATGGCATCTTTTGCCTATTCCTTGCTGCCAGAGACTTGACAGGGCTTCTTCTCACAAATCTGAACCACATTTGACTTTAGAGAGGAAGCAGTTGAGACCCTCAGTATGGCTTGAAGATGATCATCATTAAGTCTAGAACTGTACTTTGACTTATTGAAGTTCAATGTGGAGAATAACTTTTCACACAAATACATGCTCCCAAAAAGGCACATGGTGCGCTTGAACATTTGGGAAAGCTCAGGGGATCTGGGGGACAATTCTCTCAAAAATTGGCCATGCATGTCTGTTTTTCCACTAATCTCCCTGAACTTAGCTTTGAGATAAGAGTTGCATTGCAGGTCAATGGGCTCCATTTGAAGTACAGGAGGGGCATCTTGCACATCAAAAAAAAAAGGGGGGGGGGGTTCCACAAAAGTTTGGAAAGTGGCTCTGTGCCTTTTGAAGTCTGCAAATCTGTGATCCAATTACTTCTCTAGCTTAAAAATAGCATCAACATATTTCTCACCACTGAATGATATGCCTGCATCCACAAGTTCCTTGCATGCTGGGAAATGGCAAAGGTTTGTCTGAGAAAGCTTGGATTTCCATAACACAAGTATTGTGGAGAATGCTTTCACGTTGTCATAGGCAGCACTGATAAGCTGCCCCGGGCCTTGTAACATCTTGTTCAGTACATTCAACTTATGTGTGATGTCAACAAGAAAAGCTAAGTCCATGAGCCATTTGTGATCACTCAACTCAGAAACAGCATTCTCATCCTTTTCCATGAAGGCTTTCACTTCTTCTCTCAACTCAAAAAATCTTTTCAGGACATTTGCCCTGCTGAGCCATTGTACCTCGGTGAAATAAAGCACATCTCCATATTCTGACTCCATTTTCTCTAAAAAAAATCATGGAACCTCCTGTGCTTTAAGCCCCTGGATCTGATTTGGTGGATGCATTTCACAACAGACATCACATAGTCACATGGCAGGCATTTACTGCAAAGGGCCTGCTGATGGATAATGCAGTGAAGAGCAATGGCCTTCTCTACACCCTCCTCTTCAAGTATTTTGAACAAGTGCCACCAGTCCATTTTTCCTCCCTAGTCATCAATGGTGCTCCATTGGTTATGATTCCAAAAACCTCTTTCATGGCAAACCTACATTCTCAATGGCATAATACAGATGCCAAAATATCTCATTAGCGGTGATCTGGCTGTGCATTGGAATTATTGTGAGCAGCTCCTCGGTCAATTTCAAATTGCAATCAACACCACGGACATAAATTGTGAGCTGTGCAATGTCTGTTGTATCTGTGCCCCCGTCAAGAGCAACTGAGTATGCATCAAAACATTTGGCTTTCTCACACAGTTGATGATAAATGTCACTTGACATGTCAGAAATGTGCTCTGCCACAGTGTTGGCAGAAAGGCTGATTTTGCTAAACTGACCTTTTCCTTCTTTTCTGGACAGTTAATACTTGCAGCCTGTAACATGCATTTTTTAACAAATTCTCCTTCTGTGAATTGTTTCCCTGCCTTAGCAATCATCTCACTAACCATGTAACTAGCTTTGACTGATGCAACATTCTCTTTGGTTGCTTTCTTGAAAAAATCTTGTTGCCTCATTAGACATGCTTTAAGACTGGCAACCCGCTTGGCTCTCTCATTTCCTTAATATTTTGCACATTCCTCAGCATGTTTAGTTAAATAATGGCGTTTCAAGTTGTATTCCTTGTGCACTGCAACTTTCTCTGAGCAAATAAGACATGTAGGGTTGCCCCTGTGCTCAACTAAGAAATACTGTGTCTCCCACTTTTCCTGAAATTGTCTGTGCTCGTCATCAATCTTTCTTTTCACTGCAGGCTTTGATGAAGTCATGATGAAGGTATGACAAAATTATTTCTGTAATAAACTTCTCTCCCTTCTCTCCCTTAGGCCTCTGATAATGCAAGGGACAGTGGGCAGGAGCAGCAGAAATTGCATCTGTGGTAGATGCAAAGTATTTGCAATTATTTGCTTACCGAATATTCGCAATAAAAATTGCATTAGTCCCATTTGTTTATGTTTGACACTAAAGTACTTGCTATTGGTGCTCCATCCTCGAAGACCTTTTTGATATGTAGGTCTTCGAGTGTTCTACCTATTTTCTTCTCTATAAACTTTATAGATTCGGGTCTAATTTCGAGGTCTTTGATCCATTTTGAGTTGATTTTTGTATAAGGAGTGAGGTATGGATCAATTTTGAATTTCTTGCATGTGGTTTTCCAGTTGTACCAACACCATTTGTTGAAAAACTTTCTTTGTCCCATTTCAAGTTCTTGGCTCTTTTGTCAAATATCAGTTGACTGTATATCTGGGAGCTTATGTCTGGGAATTCTGTTCTAACCCACTGGTCTGAGGCTCTGTCTTTGTACCAGTACCATGCTGTTTTGATCACTATGGCTTTATAGTATAGCTTCAGGTTAGGTAAGGAGATGCCACCCAGCTTCCTGTCTTTAAGTATGTGTTTGGCTATCCTGGGTCTTTTGTGGTTCCAGATAAATTTTATGATTGATTGTTTTAAGTCTTTAAAGAATGATGTCTGAATTTGGATGGGGATTGCATTAAATCTATATAGGACTTTGGATAGGATGGCCATTTTGACTATGTTGATTCAACCTACCCATGAGCATGGGATTTTCTTCCATTACCCAAGATCCTCTTCAATTTCTTTCTGAAGTGTTTTGAAGTTTTCCAGGTATAAGTCCTTCACTTCCCTTGTAAGGTTGATTCCTAGGTACTTGATGTTTTTTGATACTATTTTACATGGAGTTGTATTCTTAATCTCTCTCTCTTCTACTTCAACTAAAAAGCTTCTGCATGGCAAAAGAAACCCTACTTAACACAAGAAGACAGTTAACTTACTGGGAAAATATTTTCACCCATCATATCAGATAAAGTGCTGATATCCAGAATATACAAAACACTCAGAAAGCTGAGGCACCCAAAACAAATAAAGGCATAAAAATGGGAAGATGAAATGAATAGACACTTCTCTGAGGAAGACCAAAAGATGGCTAACAAACACATGAAAACATGTTCACCTTCACTCATCATTAGGAAAATCCAAATAAAGACAACAATGAGGTACCACCTTACACCATTGAGGATGGCTCACATCAAAAATAATAGGAACAATCTATGTTGGCAGGGATGTGGCATGAAAGGCACTCTCATCCACTGCTGGTGGGAATGCCCCTTAGTCCAACACCTATGGAGAACAGTCTGGAGAGTGCTCAAAGAACTCATAATTGAGCTACCATTTGACCCAGCAATTGCTCTCCTAGGTATCTAGCCCCAAGTTGGGAGGACATTCATTCCAAAGTATGTGTGCATCCCACTATTTATCGCAGCACTCAGTATAATAGCCAAGTTCTGGAACCAACCTCGATGTCCAACAACAGATGAATGATCATTAAAATGTGGTATCTATACACAATGGAATACTACATGGCAGTCAGAAATGATACAATCACAGACTTTGCAGCAACGTGGATGGACCTAGAACATATTAGTTAAATGAAGTAAGCCAGAAGATGAAAGATAAACACAGAATGATAGCACTATTCTGAAGCACCTAGAACATATACCTAATATACAACTAAAACTCCACAATCAAATAACAAGGTTTAACAGGGTAGAAACCCCAAACACTGTAACAGTCAACATATACCAGAGAGCAGTGCCCAAAACACATAAAAGAGGAACAACACAAACTCTTGACTACACACTATACCAAAAATAACCCAGCAACAGCAGAATCAGCAGCATAGAAAGACCAGGTAAGTAATCAGCCTTCTACTACAAAGGCCCATAATAACCCTTTAAGGATCTTATACAGGATTACAGGTAAAGGATACCATGGGAAACCACTGAATCCAATGGAAGCTTGCCATAAAAATATATTTTAATTCCTTAGTCTTTCTATACTTAAAATAACCTCTCAGCTTTTCTGTCTATAGTCATTCTTGGATACAAAGAGTGGACAAACTAAGATTGCATCTCAGGGCTCAATCACACCAAATACCAGCTTGCACTATGAGAATGTTCCGATAAAACTCTTTAACATTCCCTTTATCCCTAGGTAATACCTTCATTTAGGACTTGAATCACGTGATCACCAAAACCACCGAAGCAACAACTGTGACCTATAGACTTATAGTACAGGCCCTACTTATTGAACACACTCAAACAAACTAGCATTCCCTTGCTCTTTTCTCTACTCTTCTCACTTTTTTCTTTTTCTTTTTCTTTTTTCTTTTTCTCTCCTTTTCTTTTTAATTTATTTTCTCTTTTCTTTCCTGCCCCTTCCATATACTTTTCCCTTTCACCCCTTTGAAAATTCGACTATCCCTTCACCCCGCAATCCCATCCAGATTCTCCACATTAAAACTCTTCACCCTCAGTTCCTATTCCATTAGGCATCAAGAATGACCTTCTACCCCAGCAAAACAGCACCCAGCACCCAAGCGAAGGGACAACAGTTCAAACCCACACCTCAACCCCTACAAGAAAAGGCAACCAACTCCCCTGCTGACTCATGCTGTGTGGTCCTCCTTACCAACCCTTCCTAATGTGGACTGTTACTTGAAACTGGACTTAGCTCTACAAGTATTCACCCAATGCATGAACTCTTTCCAAGTCCTCCCTGCCACAAATCTTTTGCCAATCTTAAGAAGGTCAGGTTGGGAGATGAAAAGGTGCCCGGAAACCCACACTCCACAAGAAAATCTCAAAAGACAATGGGGAAACTTATACTACCATCATAAGTATAAGACCTGTATTACACTACCTCTTTACCTGCTTTTCCCCAAATGCAAGATACTTTTTTGCATCACCTTGTTCTTTTAATTTTTACTTCATTTCTTAAAAATCTTTTTTCTTGTCATATATATATATACGTGAATACATATATTTTTATTTCTATTTTTATCTTTTTTGGGTGTGTGACATGTTTTTGTTTTCTTCTCTCTCCACCCTCAAATACACCAGCAATATAATGTAGCACCATTTCTCCCTGCAAAGGCACACTAAAAAAAGGGGGAAATCTTACATATGAAAAACGAGCTCTTATTTATTAGGGATAAGAACTCATACTTGTTTACAATACAGTGGTATCTCCCACCTTGAAAATATGTCACATGGACTCAACTTAGACCCAAAGTGATTAGACACCAACTGTCCAGCTTTGAACCCTGGACCACAAATATAGAAACGACACACTTCTTCACAACAGCCACAGGAAACAAATCCCAACCGGTACATCCTTAATAGTGCTCAGACACCAACAAGTGCCAGCCCTAATATGATACCCTGACAACAAGGAAAATAGGAACAACTTGACCTAAGAGCAAGTTATCCTACCTCACCAGCTATCTTACCTCACGATAAGACAAAATCAGAAGCCTTGTCACCCTTTGGTATGTCCAAATGCCAAGATTGCAATTTACTGATGACTGGCTGACAGAACCATGGCCAGACTGTATGTATCCTGGAACCAATAAAAAAGCCCTAGTCTAGGGTGTGAGCTACGACCTGCATAACAACTATGATCCCTAGTTCCAGAAGTCTGTCTGAGACTATTGCAATGGAAGGGGACCTCTGGAAACATAACGGAAGACTCTATCCCAGGCCCCTTCCTAGGATCAGCGCAAAGACCAGGACCACCAACCACAGAAGACGGATTAAAATGACACTGAGGGAACAGAACTTCTAGATCCACAAAGAAAGACATAATCATAAGTTCAACTCCTTGACTCGTGCAAATACCGAGACCTCTAGATACAGAGGTCTGATATTATCACCCAGGATGGAGCATAAGTCTTCCATACACCACAAAAGCACCAAGGGGAGAGTAAATGAACCTGAATAATTAATCCCATGACAATATACTTCAAGGGTGGAGAAACTCTGTATCGCTTAGGCAAAGGAAATTCCTTTTTGAATGACCCCAATATTTATTGTGCAACTGCAGGAGGGAAAACAAAAGCACAAAACAATTTTTTATTATTATTTACTTATCTATTTTTGTTGATTTCATTGTTGTGGTTTGGCTATTGAAGTGGATGTCTCCATTTATATTTATTTATTTTCTTCTTTTCTTTTCTTATGTGCTCAGCCACATTTTTTTTTAATCTCAATACCATGGCTTTTATATGGTGCTTACCCTTTTGTTTTGTTTGGTTTTGTTTGGTTTGGTTTTTTTTTTTTTTTTTTTTTTTGGAATGCTCACTGGATATTTTATTTGACAGTTCTTTATGTACTGTTGTGGTGTTTCACCTTGCTTTTCCCCTTCATTTCTCAAACCAAGGATGAAAGCCTCTAGAAGGACTTCGCCCATTTCCGGAGTATCTGATTTTTTTTCTTTTTTTTTTCTCCAGGTTATTACTTTTCTCTTCTTCAAACAAAACCGCATAACTTGAACTATCTAGTCCTGCCTCCCAATTGGTAGGGGGAATAAGGGAGGTACCAAGACCAAATAGATGTAAGACCACTAAGTAGTAAGCTAGTCACAGAGGGGACCACTTATTATAGCAGCCCTGGGGGTAAGGGAAGAGGATATGGGAAGAAGGACAGGAACGGAGGTGGAGGGAGGACAATTCGGTGATGGGAATTCCCCTGATTTTATGTTAATATGTACCTAAAATATTATTGTCAATGATATGTAAGCCACTATGATTAAAATAAAAATTATATTTAATTAAAAAATCGCATTAGTAAGAAAAAGTCACAAAAAATCGCATTAAACATTCACATACCCCGAACGGAACTGCTCGGGGTATGTGAATGTTTAATGCAATTTTTTCTTACTAATGCGGTTTTAATTGCAATTATTTGGTAAGTGAATAATCACAAATACTGCAATATTTGAAGTCCAACCATGGGCCACAAAATGTTTTATGGAGGGCTGCGAGTTTGAGACCCCTATTTTAAGAGAACCTACTGCCAATATGTTTCAATGTCTTCCAGGAAATCGCAGAAACAGAAATATTTCCAACTATTTCTTTGAAGTTAACATCACACTTATACCCACAGAGCCACCAGAAGAGAAAGATGATAGAATAGATAGATGATAGATAGATAGATAGATAGATAGATAGATAGATAGATGATAGAAAATTACCCACAGAGCCACCACAAGAGAAAGATGATAGAATAGATAGATGATAGATAGATAGATAGATAGATAGATAGATAGATAGATAGATAAATAGATAGATAGATGATAGAAAATTACAGGCCATTATACTTGATGAACACATATGCAAAGTTTCACTACATAATACCAGCAATCATAATCCAAAAATAAATCAAAAAGATTATACACCAAGTAAAATTTATCCCAGGGATGCAAGAATGGCTTAATATATGCAAATCAATCAATATAATATACCATATCAATAAAAGAAAGAATAAAATAAGATGTTACTATTAATAGATATAGAAAAAACATTTGATAAGATCCAGCACCCACTCATGATAAAAAATTTCAACAAGCTGGAAATTGAATGAATTTTCCTCTATATATTCAAAGACATTTACCAAAGCCCACAGAAAACATACTCAATGAGGAAAATCAAAGGACTTTTTTCTAAGACTTATCACAAGACCAGGTTGCCTATTCTCACCACATCTTTTCAATCAATATAGTATTGAAAGTAGTTGATTTAGCAATTAGGCAAGATAGATATATTAAGGCATCCAGATAGGAAGGTAATAAGTCAGCTCTCACTGTTTTTACATGATATAAAACTATATTTAGAAAATCCTAAATATAGTATAAAACTTTTAGAAATAATAGATTTGTATAGAAAGTGTCAGGCTACAAAATTAATATGCAAAAATACTTGGCATTTCTATATACAACAACAAACCCCCCCATAATTCAAAAAAGCACTCTGCATTCTTATGTTCATTTCAGCACTATTCACAGTAACCAGAATCTGGAAACAACCACAGATAGGACAGGATCTGGGAGAGAAAGAAAACTGGGAAAAAATCTAAAAAGAAAAAATATTGTGGCAGAGAGATAGCACAGTGGCTAGGGCTTTTTGCCTTCATGCGGCCAATGTAGCCAACCCAGATTTGATCCCTGGCATTCCAGAAGTTTCTCCTAGCCTGCTAGAGTAATTTCTGAGTGCTGTGCCAGGAGTAAGCCCTGAGCCCTGCCAAGTGTGGCCCAAAACAAAAAACATCTAAAAACTATTTAAAAGGAAAGGATATATGGACAATAACAAAATCATAGATAAGAATTTTCCATACCTGAGCAATGCCAGCACCCAGATACAGGAAGCCCAAAGAATCCCAGTGAAAATAAACCCAAATATAAAAACTCCAAGACATTGTACTCAGAATAATATAAAGTGAAGATCAAGGCAGAGTACTGGAAGCAGCAAATTCAAAAATTCTAATTTATATGCAAACGGAATTCCATAAGATTCAAAGTGTATCTGTCAAAGAAACTATGATGATTCAGAGAAGAATGCTGGATATTGTGAAAAAATCATTTAGTGATATGAGTACTTTATTAAGAATAGTCTCTACTGAGGCCAGAGATAGCAATACAATTTTACCTAATATTGTACAATGTTGTATTTTAAACCAAATTTGAAATTAAAACAAAATTAATTCTGTGAGAATGCTAAATACGCTTCAAGATTTAATAGCCAGTGGGGGCTAGTGTTAAAGTTATTAATATAATGATTTTTGTTAATTAATTACATTAAGAGACAATAACTAGAGAAAACAAGAAAATGTCCAAAGACTGATGATTTAAACACTGATTTTCAAAATGCTCTTTTGTTGCTAAATATAAAATATATTATGTTAATACTGTATAAAATACAAACTATTTTGTTTGCTTTTATTAATATGCTTGATTTTAATTTTAATTTTAATTTTGTGTTTGTAGGCAAAGAATTCTAATTTAAAAAACATTCCAGAAAACATACTATTAGGGGAATCATTGAAAAATAAAAAAAAGTTACTTCTAATAAATACTAAGAACAAAATATTGGTTAAAAGTTATACACCTTGAGGCTTTTGCAGTGGTATCTGCCTTGCCCGCGCTTGCCTAAGATGGACCGTGGTTCTATCCCTCAGCATCTTATATGGTCCCCCAAGCCACGAGCGATTTCTGAGAGCATAACCAGGAGTGGCCCCTGAGTATCACCGGGTGTAGCCCAAAAAACGAAAAAAAATTATACACCTTGTTTCATGTAATCTAATTTGGAAAATAAAACTTTATCATTCTCTGCAATATTTCTGTATAGTATTTCTTATGAAATGCTGATATTGAAATGGCTATCATATTTTGTTAATAATTTTGGCAGAAAGTACTTGGATGTTTTTAATTCTCAGTGCCCCTATTATATAAAACTTAAAACTTGTTATATTTGAGAGAATTAGAATGCCCATCTTAAATACAGATGGGGGGGTAAGGCAGGAAATAGGGGACATTGGTGATGGGAATGTTGCATGGGTGAAGGAGGATGTTCTTTATATGACTGAAACCCAACTACAATCATGTCTGTAATCAAGGTGCTTAAATAAAGATATTTAAAAAATTGTTATATTTGACAAAATACTGAGTTTCCTTCTCAAACCAAAAAAACTGTTTACTTCTATGATGGTATCAGAAACATAGGTATATAGAAAAGACAGGACTATGTCAACACTTAGCTAGATCTTAACCTTATAGCTAGATGTCTAAATTGAGTCCAGAGCAAAAAAATTCTTCAAACTGTCAAAGTTGCTCCTGAAGAAAGCTGGAAACTTATTTTCTATGACTCTCAATGCCATCTAAATTTTTGTACCAATAAACAGTATAAAAAGACATTTTGTAAGCAGCACTCTGGAAAAACTGCCAATATGGCAGACAAAGCTACACCATGAATCATATAAATCACATCAAATTAAAAATGCAAAAAAGGAAATAAGCAAAGGAATCCATGATGGGTTTCATAGAAATTAGTAGTGCAGTAATCTAAGACCCCTGAAGGAGTGTTCAAGTGCTAGAAACTAAAAATAAAAATCTGATTTAAGTAAAAATTGGGGGGGGGAGACTAGTATGCTTATTAACCCAGTATGCTTATCTAGGTATCAATTTATATGGATTATATGGATTAACCCAGTATGCTTATATAGGTATCAATTTATATGGATTAAATATTAATACTGAAGGGTACAATCCAAATTATATGAATGTTATGGTCAATTTTTATCTATCAAACAAACATCCTATCAATGTTTCTTGTATCTAATCCTAATCACAAAAAATAATGTATTCAGAAATTTCAAAATATTATTGTTCAAAAACTTTAATCTTGGTTCCAACTCTAACCTAATATTAATTTCACTCTTTCAAGGATGTTTGTGACTTAAATTGCTCTTTCATTATCAAATAAATGCTTTTTATCTATTTGCTCAATTGTTGGATAAAATACCAAATACCAGATTTTTACTTGGTAAAATGTTTAGCATTATCATAGCAGAAATCATGTGTTTTAGCAGCAAGACCATTTCTGGGAATTAGAGGCTTTTGCTTCTGCTCCTAACTTCATTGCTGGCATGCTGTTTGGTATTAACTTTTAACTTCCAACCACCTCAACTTGCTCATGTGTGTAATGAGTTCTTCTGTTACACCACTGTTATCTACTTAACAGGAATGATAGAAGAATTAATTAGGGGAGCCTATCTGTTATAGCTTCTCTAAGAAATATACCCTCAACAAAATAAATTGCTTCATAGTTGAAATGTTTTATAAATAATCTAAGTAATGGCAGTTTTGATTCAATAGTTTCAAAAAAAGGAGCAAAGAAAATGTAACAAAAATATATTCTTCTACTCTCCATCTTAATCAAGGAATGATTATGTACCTCGATTGTGTTATTCATGAACTACTACTTATCATTAGCCTACATCTCCTGCAGTGATACAAAGGTAGTATCTGCTCTTCTATATAAGATGATATATCCATATATACCAAGCACACTTGAGTACATAAAAATTGTTCCCAAGGGACAAAAAAATGTATTGTTCAAATATTGTCATTGTTCTACTGAAATTTATAGTATAAAACTATACATTATATACTGGTTAGTGCTTAAATCAACCAACTAGATACAACATATTAACTACTTTTATTTTTGAAAATACAATATATACAAAAAGTTAAATATATAAACAAGTATAACTATATTTCAGTTGTACAAAGAGTAAACCACACATAATCTATCTTTAAGAATAATTCAAAACAGACATTTAGATAACTGCATATGTCAGGAAGCGTTGGACATTATTTGGAATATATCTAATCACCTCACCCACTAAAAACCTAACTCAAAATTTTAAAATAATAGAAAGTTTAACACAGGAGTGGCCTAAAATTTTGAAAAATATTGCCTTATTAAAACTTTAACATGAAGTATGCCATTCAATATTTTTGTCAAGAACCTGAATAATATAAAACCTGACTCTGAAAATTTTGGAACATCTTACAAACACTGAGAAATGAGGAACACAAGATATTATATTGGGAAGCACATTACTTTCCATGCAGCTGACCCTGGTTTGATCCTCAGAATCATATGTGATGTCTGAAGCACGACCAGAAGGAATTCTTGAGTAGAGAACTAAGAGTTAGCCCTGAGCACCAGTTGATATAGTCCCAAAACAAAACAAAAGATTAAATTAAATTAAATTGAGTAATAGGAGCTGGAAAATTTTCTAAAATTTTCTATATCCAGAAAATAAGAAATATTTTTCTGCATATCATGTTTTCCAAAAATGTTTAAATTGAAGATATACACAATTATTCATTTAATATTACTATTGTCACTGGCTTTTTTTCTTCCCTTGTTCTTTTCTCTTTTTGTCTATTATTTTTATATAAACTACTTATGTTCATATTCTAAAAGAAGCAATAAATAGAGAAAATTAAAGATCTGATAGCATTAGGATAATGGATAATTTCAGAGTTGCTATTATCATCAGAAAGTTCCATGCCTCTGTTAATATGGGTGACTGAAAAGCTAATGAATGAGTGGCAAGCCAAACAAGCTGGGATATGTTTAATGGCGATTGTTTTGATAAAAGACTGATTTTGCAACATATTTGTGCAACATATTTGTGCAACTGAGATATATGGGTAAATCATGAACTACTCAGAATTATAACATCAATCATTGTTATTACCTGCCACTGAAATCTTTAAAGAAAATGACCTGGCTCATGTTAGTCCATTATTAACTGAGGTATTGATATAATTCCTAGATAGTTTCCTTGTCATTACCTAAAAGGTTTTATTCTTCGGGGAACAGAATAGGCTAAAAGTTCATTGTAAAATCAAATTATAAATGTAAAAGAATTTCAAAGAAAGTCAAATTAGCACATTTGATAACAAAAGTACATCAAATGTTTCTAGAGTCCTGGATAAAGCAGAAATGACTTATTCAAACTTTCTAGAGGAATAGCTTTTTTTTTTTTTTTTTTTTTTTTTTTTTTTTTTTTTTGGTTTTTGGGCCACACCCTGTGACGCTCAGGGGTTACTCCTGGCTATGCGCTCAGAAGTTGCTCCTGGCTTCTTGGGGGACCATATGGGGGGCCGGGGGATCGAACCGCGGTCCGTCCTAGGCTGGCGCAGGCAAGGCAGAGGAATAGCTTTTTTATAGTCATAAAAATTCCTTAACTTATGCAGATGGTTTTGATAAATGTCTTCTTCAAAATCATTACTATATATTCTCTCGTTAAGTCTAATGAGTAATAAGTCCTGACATGACCTTAATGAGCTGTGATTTTCCTCTTCTAGATGGAAAGAAATTATGCAACATAGGTCTTCAAAGTCTTAGTTAAAATATATAAAAGTGAGTAAGAGGAAAACATGAATATCTTATAGTGTAATGTAAAAGAAAATTTAATGTAAATACTATTTCTAAGTTAGTTAAGAAATTCTGTATATAACTTAAAGTTATGTCTTTCTTTCTATCATATGCATTCTATTCTATCTTATTAAGCATAACAAACTATATGAAACAAAAATTTTATATCTGTCAAACTCAACTATTTAATTTGAAAGAAATTTCAGCTCCTCTATACATCTACAATATGTGGTTGGAATATAAATTACAAACTTTAGAAAAATGTTGTTCTGAGGCCAGAGCAATAGCAAATTGGGTAAGACATTTGCACTACACATGGCTGGCCAAGTTTCATCCCAAGCATCCCATAAGTTCCCCAAGCTTGCTAGGAACAATTTCTGAGCACAGAGCCAGGAGTAACCTTGAGCTCAACTGAGTGTAACCCAAAAACAAAATAAAACAAATGTTGTTTCCAGGTACAAATAATAGAGATACATTATGTATTTTATAGATGTTATTGGATGTTTACTAATATAAATTGTAATTATTAGAGAATAAATTAGATAAAAGTATTAGAGGAAATTAGGATATTTTAAATTTTCTTTGTTCAATAATATGCCAGGTTTTAAGTTGAATATTATTCATTTTAGGAATCAGACAATATGAAAAGTCAGAAAGTTGGCATTTATATTTAAAATGCCATATCAGGGACCAAAGAGATAGCATGGAGGTAAGGCATTTGCCTTTCATGCAGAAGGTCATTGGTTCGAATCCCGGCATCTCATATGATCCCCCGAGCCTGCCAGGAGTGATTTCTGAGCATGGAGCCAGGAGTAACCCCTGAGCACTGCTGGGTGTGACCCCCCTCAAAAAAAAACCCAAAAATGCCATATCATAGGGGAAATAAATGTTATATATAAAAAAAATCCAATTTTTATAAAGGGTAGAGGATAAAGCTTCAAATTTCAGAAAAACTATCAGGAAACAATAGCAATAAAATATATGTTTCCAAAAAAGATATAAACCAAAAATATATATAAGCACGTTTTACTTTATTATAAAAATACTACTTTATTATAAAAATACTAACATGAGGTAGGATTTTGGCAATTGAGCAAAGTGGATGATTATTTGAAAATATTGATCATGAAAAATTTTGGGACTGTCTTCATTTTTACTTTATTTTTTTCTTCAATTTTTCCTTTATTTAAATATCTTGTTTACATAAGTGATTGTGATTAGGTTTCAGTCATGCAAAGAACACCCCCTTCATCAGTGCAACATTCCCACTACCAATGTCACATAACTCCCTCCATCCCACCCCACCCCCACTTGTACTCCAGGCAGGCTTTCCAGTTCCCTCATTCATTCAAATGATTATGGTAGTTCTCTGTGTAGTTATTTCTATAGCATATTCACCACTCTTTGTGGTGAGCTTCATGAAGTGAGCTGGAAGTTCCAGCCCTCCTCTCATTGTCTCTGAGGATTGTTACAAAAATGACTTTTATTTTTCTTAAAACCCATAGATGAGTGAGACTATTCTGCATCTCTCTCTCTCCTTCTGACTTATTTCACTGAGCATGATGGATTCCATGTACATCCATGTATAGGAAAATTTCATGACTTCATCTCTTCTGACAGCTACATAATATTCCATTGTGTATATGTACCACAGTTTCTTTAGCCATTCGTCTGTTGAAGGGCATCTTAGTTGTTTCCAGAGCCTGGCTATTGTGAATAGTGCTGCAATATATATAGGTATGAGGAAGGGGTTTTTGTACTGTATTCATGCGTTCTTGGGGTATATCCCTAGGAGTGGAATAGCTTGGTCGAATGGGAGCTCAATTTCCAGATTTTGGAGGAATCTCCATATCACTTTCCATAGAGGTTGGACTAGACGGCATTCCCACCAGCAGTGGATAAGAGTTCCTTTCGTTCCACATCCCCGCCAGCACTGATTGTTCTCATTCTTTGTGATGTGTGCCAATCTCTGTGGTGTGAGGTGGTATCTCATCGTTGTTTTGATTTGCATCTCCCTGATGATTAGTGACAATGAGCACTTTTTCATGTGCCTTTTGGCCATTTGTATTTCTTTTTTATCAAAGTGTCTGTTCATTTCTTCTCCCCATTTTTTGATGGGATTAGATGTTTTTTTCTTGTAAAGTTCTGTCAGTGCCCTGTATATTTTGGATATTAGCCCCTTATCTGATGGGTGTTGGGTGAATAGTTTCTCCCACTTGGTGGGTGACTCTTGTATCCTGGGCACTATTTCTTTTGAGGTGCAGGAGCTTCTCAGTTTAATGTATTCCCATCTGTTGATCTCTGCTTCAACTTGTTTGGAAAGTGAAGTTTCCTCCTTGAAGATGCCTTTAGTCTCAATATCATGCAGTGTTTTACCGATGTGTTGTTCTATATACCTTATGGTATCCAGTCTGATATCAAGGTCTTTAATCCATTTGGATTTTACCTTTGTACATGATGCTAACTGGGGGTCTATGTTCACTTTTTTGCAAGTGGCTAACCAGTTCTGCCAGCACCAATTGTTGAAGAGATTTTCCCTGTTCCACTTAGGATTTCTTGCTCCTTTATCAAAAATTAGGTGATTGTATGTCTGGGGAACATTTTCTGAGAACTCAAGCCTATTCCACTAATCTGAGAATCTGTCTTTATTCCAATACCATGCTGTTTTGATAACTATTTCTTTGTAGTACAGTTTGATTTCATCTTGGACCCACTAGTTGTTCAGTAGCAGGGTGTTTAATTTCCAATTGTTAACGTTTTTCTTCTGTGTGGCCTTGCATTTCACAAATAAATTCAGAGCCTTGTGGCCAGCAAAGGTAGCCTGCAAGATTTCTATTCTCTTGATTTTATGGAGGTATGTTTTATGTGTCAGCATGTAGTGTATTCTGGATAATGACCCACCTACATTGGAAAATAATGTGTATCCAGGTTTTTTGGGATAGAGTGTCCTGTATATATCTACTAGTCCTCTTTCTTCCATTACTCTTTTCAGGGCTAGTATGTTTTTGTTGGGTTTCAATCTAGTTGACCTATCACTTGTTGATAGGGCCATGTTGAGGTCTTCCACAATTATTGTGCTATTATTGATGTCTTCTTTCATATTTGTCAGTAATTGTATTAGATTATTTGCTGGTCTCTGATTGGGTACATATATGTTTACTAGTCTAATATCTTCCTGTTGCACATATCCCTTGAGTAGTACATAGTGTCCATCTTTGTCCCTTACCACTTTTCTGAGTATAAAGTTGGTGTCATCAGATATTAATATGGCCACCCCAGCTTTTTTGAGCGTGTTGTTTGCTTGGGTGATTTTCCTCCAGCCTTTGATTTTGAGTCTATGTTTGTTCTGACTATTCAGATGTGTTTCTTGTAGGCAGCAGAAGGTTGGATTCTTTTTTTTTTTTTTTGACCAAATTTGCCACTCTGTGTCTTTTAATTGGTGAATTTAGTTCATTGACATTGAGGGAGATGATTGTCATAAGATTTAATGTCATCTTTGTAGATAAGTTTGCTGTGTGTTTTGGTCTCTCATGTCTTAGAGTAGACCTGTCAGTTTTTCCTTTAAGGCTGGTTTTTTATCTGTGAAGTTTCTGAGCTGTTGTTTATCCATGAAGTTATGTATTCTTCCTTCAAACCTGAACGTAAGTCAGGCTAGGTGCAGTATTCTCATTTCATTTAGTCTTGTCACAATATCCCACCACTGTCTTCTGGCCTTGAAAGTTTCTTGTGATATGTCTGCTGTAAGTCTTAGAAATGCTCCTTTGAATGTAATTTCCCTTTTTGATCTTGCTACTTTCAGTATTCTATCTCTATCCATGGGATTTGTCATTGTAACAATGATGTGTCTTGGGGTGTTTTTCTTTGGGTCTTTTTTAGCTGGTACTCTTTGGGCATGCAGGATTTGATTTCATATAGTCTCTAACTCTGCGAGTATCTCTTTGATGATGTCTTTGACAGTTGATTCTTCCTGGAGATCTCCTTCCTGGTTTCTGGGACTCCAATGATTCTTATGTTGTTTCTGTTGAGTTTATCAAAGACTTCTATTTTCATCTTTTCGCATGTCTTGAGTATTTTTCTATTGCCTGTTCATATGTCTTAAGGTTCTTTTCCAATTTCTTCTGTTGCATTGAGCTTTTCTGCATCACGTCTTCCAGTACTCCGATTCTCTCTTCAGCTGCTGATACCCTGTTGGTGAGGCTATCCATTGAGTTTTTCAGTTAAGCAACCGTGTTTTTCAGATTTGTTATTTCAGTTTGGAGTTTTCTGATTTCTGTCTTTGTGTTCTCTTCAGATAGATCAATGCTTTTTTTTTGAGTTCTATGAACATATTCCATATTGCCATTTTAAGTTCCTTATCTGAGAGGTTAATCAGGCAGTTGGAATTTATTAGGTCATCCACGCTTTTGTCTTCATTCTGTTGATGGTGTTTGCCTGCGAGGTTTCTGCATTGTCATGCTTGTAGTGTGGTTTTTCCTGCGTGTTGTGATGGGGTTCATTGGTTAGAAAGAGTGCACGACCGCGAAGTGAAGCGAAGCGGCTGTGCTCTTCTGTTGCCTGTAGTTGACAGTTTTTGGGGGGTGTGTTCCCTTGGCCTCTGAGGAAATCTACAGGGATTCAGAAACACAGGCAGACATGCACAGGCAGGAGAAGTTTCCCTTGAAGTCCTCAGAGTGATCAAAGGCACAGCAGGGCGAAGCTTCCACAGCCCAGAGACCTCAGCTTATTGGACCGTGACTCCTTCAGCCAGAATGTACTTTACTTTATTTTTTATAAAAATAAAAATATAGGTTTTCATTGTATCAGGCAAGAAGATTATTAAACATCTTCTCTTGTTGGGGTGGGAGTGGTGGAGCAATCTCTAAAGCATCTTGCCTTGTGTGCACTAGCCTAGGAACAACCATAGTTTGATCCCCCAACATCCCATATGGTCCCCCAAACAAGGAGCAATTTCTGAGTGCAAAACCAGAAGTAACCCCCGAGCATCACCAGGTATGGCCCAAAAACAAACAAACAAAAATCTTCTCTTGTTCAGATAAACAATTTGTCAAGGAAACAATCTCTATAGTCATTGATGATCCAATATAGAGTACAATTATTGTTGGATTAGAAAAAAATACCCAGATTATTAAAACAGAGAAGGGAAGATTTTGTGTTGATACATTTTTTTTTAAAAAAAAAATTGTGGCCATACCTGGTTTTGTCTAAGGATTACTCTTGCATGTGTGCTCAGAAATTCCTCCCAGTGGTGCTCAAAGGATCTTAAGTGGTGTCTGGAATTAAGCCAAAGTTATCTCATGCAAAGCAAGTGGCCTACTTGCTATACTATCTCTCTGAGCCAGATAAAGTTAATTTATAATTTAAGTATAATATAAATTAATTTTTATTAATAAAATAAGTAAGAAAGTAATATATTACTAAAATATGTAACCAAATGAGTAAGAAAGTAACATTAATCTAATGTTAGATAATATATAAATCTATAACAGTTACACTGAGGTATATTATTAGTAGAAATGATTATATATTAAAATGACAAAATATAAAAATTTTAGCACTGGAATTTTAGAGATTATATCTCAAAAATTTCAAACAAAAGGGCTGCAGTGGTAGCACAGTGATAGGGCATTTGCCTTGCTTGATGCTCACCCAGGACTGACGTAGGTTCAATCCCTGTCACCCCATGTGGTTCCCCAAAGCCAGGAGTAATTTCTGAGCACAGAGCCAGGACTAAACCTTGAGTTCCACCAAGTATGCCCCCCAAAACAAAACACCTCAAACAAATTTTAATTATAAATCTCAAAATGTTATGCAAGTGAAAACTTACAATTAATAAAATGGTTGGATTAGAAAAAATTTACTAAAAATTAAAATTAATGGAAATTTAAAGAAATATATAAGTATTAACTAAATAAGAAGTATTTTTACTATTAGGATTTAAGATTAAATTTTATTCTACAAAAGACTTATAAAACACTAAAAGAAAGTGTGTCCAATCTCAGAGAAAAGAATTTGTGTACAATATAATTACAAAATGTCCATAAAATCTGAACAAACCATTTTAAGGAAGAATGCTCAAAGTCTATATACTCAAGAGTCAGCTTAATACCAGCTGCTTTTGAATGGTATCATTAGGAACAGTTGAGCCATCTGGCATAAATGCACATGAAAAGGATGTTGTAACTCTTTTCAACACATTCTTCTCTCCGGTGGACTACTCTTGGAATTTTCTCACAGTAAGTCTGGGCTCATGAGTAACAAGAACAAACTGCAGTTAGCAAACAACTTGAATCCAACTAAGTTCAGATTTAAGAGATGGCTCATATAATTTGTCCCACCACAAGAGGCATTTTTATTAATATTAATTTAATTACAAATTCATAGTTCTCAAAACATACTTTCTGATTAGAAATATATTACTCCCTATAAAGCAACTTTAACATTTCATGCCAAACTTATTTAGGCTTTGCTTGAGAGTCCATCTATCATCATTTTTTGATGAGGTTCAAAAATTTTTCTTACAGTGCGTCTCTTCTTGATTTAAAGAATTGCTAAGTGAAAATATTATATATAATACTCATATGTAAAACAATACATTAGGGGAAAATTTTAGTTAGATATCAAAAAGGGAAACAGTGACAGAAAGTAAACAGTTTTTAAAATCTTGCTAAACAAATGGTAGATCTACTCATAAGAAATATTCCCTGGTCAGTATTAGTTAGAAACCAAGGTGTTGTCTTTCAAATCCAATATTCTTCCTGATACTTGGCCTACCTCTTGGGATGTCATTCCTAATCTAATTTCCTTTGGGTCTTACACATTCATAAACATCTTTCTAACTGAGGACATGGGGAATTTTTTAATTTTTGGATACAATAGCGTCAAAATTTATGTAGATTTTCAATGAAGAAGTATTCATTTCAATTGACAAATTTAAACATAATGTACTTTACAAGCATGTTTAATCTCATATTGAACCTTGTCTCACTAGACTTCTTTAGAAGTTTTATGACAATGGCTTTAAAGTTCTTAGAAGTTCACTATTTGGTCAAGTGCCTAAGAAACATTATCTTAATTCACAAAAGTGTCATATTAGATAATTTTACTTTTATCTTTTTTTATATATTTTATTTAAACACCTTGATTACATACATGATTGTGTTTGGGTTTCAGTCATGTAAAGAACATCAGTGCAACATTTCCATCACCAGTGTCCCAAATCTCCCTCCTCCCCACCCGAACCCAGCCTGTACACTAGACAGGCTTTCCATTTCCCTCATACATTCTCAATATTAGGACAGTTCAAAATGTAGTTATTTCTCTAACTAAACTCATCACTCTTTGTGGTGAGCTCCCTGAGGTGAGCTCTAACTTCCAGCTCTTTTCTCTTTTGTGTCTGAAAATTATTACTGCAAGAATGTTTTTCATTTTTCTTAAAACCCATAGATGAGTGAGACCATTCTGCGTTTTACTCTCTCTCTCTCTGACTTATTTCACTCAGCATAATAGATTCCATGTACATCCATGTATAGGAAAATTTCATGACTTCATTTTTCCTGACAGCTGATTAATATTCCATTGTGTATATGTACCACAGTTTTTTTTAGCCATTCATCTGTTGAAGGGCATCTTGGTGGTTTCCAGAGTCTTGCTATGGTAAATAGTGCTACAATGAATATAGGTGTAAGGAAGGGGTTTTTGTATTGTATTTTTGTGTTCCTAGGGTACATTCCTACAAGTGGTATAGCTGGGCCGTATGGGAGCTTGATTTCCAGTTTTTGGAGGAATCTCCATATCGCTTTTCATAAAGGTTGAACTAGACGGCATTCCCACCAGCAGTGGATAAGAGTTCCTTTCTCTCCGCATCCTGGCCAACACTGTTTATTCTCATTCTTTGTGATGTGTGCCATTTTCTGTGGTGTGAGTTGGTACCACATAGTTGTTTTGATTTGCATCTCCCTGATGATTAGTGATGTGGAGCATTTTCTCATGGGTCTTTTGGCCATTTGTATTTCTTCTTTTTCAAAGTGTCTGTCCATTTCTTCTCCCCATTTTTTGATGGGATTAGATGTTTTTTTCTTGTAAAGTTCTGTCAGTGCCTTATATATTTTGGAGATTAGCCCCTTATCTGATGGGTATTGGGTGAATAGTTTCTCCCACTCAGTGGGTGGCTATTGTATCCTGGGCGCTATTTTCTTTGAGGTGCAGAAGCTTCTCAGCTTAATATATTCCCATCTGTTCATCTCTGCTTTCACTTGCTAGGAAAGTACAGTTTCCTTCTTATATATACCTGTAGTCTCAATGTCGTGGAGTGTTTTGCCTATGTGTTGTTCTATATATCTTATGGTTTTGTGTCTGATATCGAGGTCTTTAATTCATTTGGATTTTACCTTTGTACATGATGTTAGCTGGGCATCTAAGTTCAATTTTTTGCAAGTGGCTAGCAAGTTGTGCCAACACCACTTATTGAAGAGGCTTTCCCTGCTCCATTTAGGATTTCCTGCTCCTTTATCAAAAATTAGGTGATTGTATGTCTGGGGAACATGTTCTGAGTATTAAACCCTATTCCACTGATCTGAGGGCCTGTCCTTATTCTAATACCATGCTGTTTTGATAACTATTGATTTGTAGTACAGTTTAAAGTTGGGGAAAGTAATTCCTCCCATATTCTTTTTCCCAATGATTGCTTTAGCTATTCTAGGGTGTTTATTGTTCCAAACGAATTTCAAAAGTGCCTGATCCACCTTTTTGAAGAATGTCATGGGTATCTTTCGAGGGATCACATTAAATTTGTATAATGCCTTCGGGAGTATTGCCATTTTGATTATGTTAATCCTGCCAATCCAT
This sequence comes from Suncus etruscus, assembly GCF_024139225.1. NCBI lineage: Eukaryota > Metazoa > Chordata > Mammalia > Eulipotyphla > Soricidae > Suncus > Suncus etruscus. The sequence goes on from NC_064851.1 coordinate 131,358,321, forward strand.
GAGCAGAGTATGTGTTTCCATTTCCACTTGTCCTCCTTATTTCTTGGAGCAGAGTTTTATAGTTTTCTTTGTATAGGTCCTTCACATTTTTAGTCAAGTTGACTCCAAGATATTTGAGTTTGTGTGGCACTATTGTGAATGGGGTTGTTTTCTTAATGTCCATTTCTTCCTTATTACTATTGGGATATAGAAAGGCCATTGATTTTTTTGTGTTAATTTTGTAGCCTGCCACTTTGCTATATGAGTCTATTGTTTCTAGAGGTTTCTGGTAGAGTCTTTAGGGTTTTCTAAGTAGAGTATCATGTCATCTGCAAACAGTGAGAGCTTGACTTCTTCCTTTCTTATCTGGATTCCCTTAATATCTTTTTCTTGCCTAATAGCTATAGCGAGTATTTCCAGTGCTATATTTAATAGGAGTGGTGAGAGTGGACATTCTTGTCTTGTGCCAGAATTTAGAGGGAAGGATTTTAGTTTTTCTCCATTGAGGATAATATTTGCCACTGGCTTGTGGTAGATTGCCTTAACTATATTGAGAAAGTTTCCTTCCATTCCCATCTTGCTGAGAGTTTTGATCAAGAATGGGTGTTGGACCTTATCAAATTATTTCTCTGCAACTACTGATATGATCATGTGGTTTTTATTTTTCTTGTTGTTGATGTTGTGTATTATGTTGATAGATTTATGTATATTAAACCATCCTTTCATTCCTGGGATGAAACCTACTTGATCGTAGTGGATGATCTTCTTAATGAGGCATTCAATCCTATTTGCCAGGATTTTGTTGAGGATCTTTGCATCTGTATTCATCAGCGATATTGGTCTGTAATTTTCTTTTTTGGTAGCATCTCTGTCTGGTTTAGGTATTAAGGTGATGTTGGCTTCATAAAAGCTATTTGGATGTGTTTCCGTTTGTTCAATTTCATGAAAGAGTATTGCCAGGATTGGTAGTAGTTTCTCTTGGAAAGTTTGAAAGAATTCATTAGTGAATCCATCTGGGCCTGGGCTTTTGTTTTTGGCCAGATATTTAATTACCGTTTTACTTTCATCAATAGTAATGGGGGTGTTTACATATGCTACATCCTCTTCAACTGTGGAAGATTATAAGAGTCCAAGAATTTATCCATTTCTTCCAGGTTCTCATTTTTAGTGGAGTAGAGTTTCTCAAAGTAGTTTCTGATTACCTTTTGAATCTCTGTCATATCAGTAGTGATCTCTCCTTTTTCATTCATAATACGAGTTATCAAGTTTCTCTCTCTCTTTCTTTGTTAGGTTTGCCAGTGGTCTATCAGTCTTGTTTGTTATTTCAAAGAACCAACTTCTACTTTTGTTGAACTTTCGGATTGTTTTTTGGGTTTCCACTTCTTTGATTTCTGCTCTCAGCTTTGTTATTTCCTTCTGTTTCCCTATTTTTGGGTCCTTTAGTTGAGCATTTTTCAGTTCTATTAGCTGTGTCATTAAGCTATTCAGGTAACCTCCTTCTTCCTTCCTGATGTGTGCTTGCAAAGCTATAAATTTTTCTGTCAGTACTGCTTTTACTGTGTCCCATAAGTTCTGATAGTTTGTGTCTTTATTGTCATTTGTTTCCAGGAACCTTTTGATTTCCTCCTTGATTTCATCTCAGACCCACTGTTTATTCAGTATGAGGCTGTTTAACTTACAGGTGTTAAAGTTTTTCTTCTGTGTCACCTTGGATTTTACAAATAATTTCAGAGCCTTGTGGACAGCAAAGGTAGTCTGCAAAATTTCTATCCTCTTGATATTATGGAGGTGTGTTTTATGTGCCAGCATGTAGTCTATCCTGGAGAATGTCCCATGTACATTGGAGAAGAATGTGTATCCAGTTTTCTGGGGACGAGTGTCCTATATATATCCACTAGGCCTCTTTCTTCCATTTCTCTCCTCAGGTCTAGTATATTCTTGTTGGGTTTCAGTCTGGTTGACCTATCTAGTGTTGACAAAGCCGTTTTGAGGTCCCCCACAATTATTGTGTTGCTATTGATATTATTTTTCATATTTGTCAACAATTGTATTAAATATTTTGCTGGCCCCTCATTCGCTGCATATATGTTTAGGAGAGTTATTTCTTCCTGCTCTACATATTCCTTGATTAATATAAAATGTCCATCTTTGTCCCTTTCAACCTTCTTGAGTATAAAGTTTGCATCATCTGATATTAGGATGGCCACTCCAGCTTTTTTATGGGTGTTGTTTGCTTGGATAATTTTTCTCCAGCCTTTTATTTTGAGTCTATATTTGTTCTGACTATTCAGGTGCTTTTCTTGTAGGCAGCAGAAGGTTGGTTTCAGTTTTTTGATACATTAGCCACTCTGTGCCTCTTAACTGGTGCATTTAGTCCATTGACATTGAGAGAAAGAATTGTCCTGGGATTTAATTCCATCTTTATATCGAAATTTGGTGTGTCTTTTGGTTAGTCTTGTCTTAAATTAGGTCTTTCAGTTTTTCTCTTAAGACTGGTTTTGAGTCTGTAATGTTTCTGAGCTGTTTTTTGTCCATGAAACCATATATTCTTCTGTCAAACCAGAAAGTGAGTTTTGCTAGGTACAGTATTCTAGGTGAAGCATTCATTTCATTCAGTCTTGTCACAATATCCCACCACTTCTTTCTGGCCTTGAGTATTTCTGGTGACAGGTCTGCTGTAAATCTTAAGGATGCTCCCTTGAATGTAATTTTCCTTTTTGATCTTGCTGTTTTCAGAATTCTGTCTGTATCTGTAGGATTCGTCATTGTGACTAGGATGTGTCTTGGGGTATTTCTTCTGCGGTCTCTTTTTTTTTTTTTTTGCAATTTCTATAATTATCTTTATTTAAACACTGTGATTACTAACATGATTATAGTTGTATGATTACAGTCATGTAAAGAAAACCCCCTTTCACCACTGCAACATTGCCACCACCAATTTCCCAGATCTCCCTCCTCCCCACCCCCCCACACCTGTACTTGAGACAGGCTTTCTACTTCCCTCATTGATTCACATTGTTATGATAGTTTTCAGTGTAGTCATCTCTCCAACTGAACTCATCACTCCATTTGATGAGCTTCATGTCATGAGCTGCACCTACCAGCCCTCATCTCTCTTGTCTCTGAGATACTGTTAAAAATGTCTTTCATTTTTTTTAAAGCCCATAGATGAGTGAAACCATTCTGTGTCTTTCTCTCTTTCTCTGACTTACTTTACTCAGCATAATAAATTTCAAGTACATCCATGTATAGGAAAATCTCATAACTTCATCTCTCCTGATGGCTGCATAGTATTCCATTGTGTATATGTACCACAGTTTCTTTAGCCACTCATCTGTTGAAGGGCATCTTGGTTCTGTGGTCTCTTTTGTTTGGTACTCTTCGAGCATGCAGGATTTGATCACATATATTCTTTAGCTCTGGAAGTTTCTCTTTAATGATGTTCTTGACCATTGATTCTTCCTGGAAATTTTCTTCCTGGGTCTCTGGGACTCCAATAATTCTTAAGTTTTTTCTGTTGAGCTTATAATAGACTTCTATTTTTGTCTGTTCTCATTCTTTGACTAAGTTTTCCATTGTCTGTTCATTTGCTTTAAGTTTTTTTTTCCAGTCTCTCTCGCTGTATGGAATTGTTATTGTTATTTATCTCATCTTCCACAGCACCAAGTCTATTCTCAGCTTCTGATACCCTGTCCCAGAGCTCATCCATTTTGTCATTCACTTCGTTTACTGAGTTTTTCAGGCCTGTTAGTTGACATGTTCAGTTTGGAGTTTTGTGATTTCTGTCTTCATATTTTATTGGTTCTTATTAGTGTTCTGTTCAACTTGATCCATGGTTTCTTGGAAGTCTTTGAGCATCTTCCCTATTGCTAGTCTAAAGTCCTTATCTGAGAGGTTGATTAGTTGGTTGGTCATTATCTGGTCCTCAGAATTGTCATCTTCGTTCTCTATGTCTGATGCTGACTTGCATTGTTTCCCCATTGTCACACTTTTAATGTGGGTTTTTCTACGTGTTGTGGTGGTATTCATTTGCTAAATGATGCAGGCAGCCACATTCCTCTGGCTCTGCCCTTTCAAAAGTACCATAAACCATATCAAATTGAAAGGTCCTCTACAAGTCTGTGCTCTCTTCAATGGTTTCTGCTTTCTACATGAGGCAATTAATTGAAATTAAGAAATATGACTATGAAATTAATTTTTTTCAGGAGAAATTCAACTTTATTACAAGGTCCTAATCGCCATGTGCTTTTTTCATATGGCATCTAAATTAAGCAGCCTTTTTTCTGCTGCTCTGCACCCATCCAATGTCTCAACTATCCCTGCTGTATTAGCCCTCCGTTCCCACCAGGCAATCCTTAATTACCAAACACAGATACCTCCAGCTGTGAGTATATATATATATATATATATATATATATATATATATATATATATATATATATAGGATATTAGCCCCTTATCTAATGGGTATTGTGTAAATTATTTTTTCATTCAGTGGGTGGTTCTTGTATCCTAGACTTTATTTCCTTTAAAGTGCTGAAGCTTCTCAGTTTAATATATTGCCATCTGTTTATCTTTTCTCCCACTTTTTTGGAGAATGCAGTTTCCTCCTTGAAGATGCCTTTAGCCTCAATGTCATGGAATTTTTTGCCTACGTGTTGTTCTATATACCTTATGATTTCAGGTTTGATATCAAGTCTTTAATCCATTTGGATTTTACCTTTGTGCATAGTATTAGCTGGGGGTCTGAATTCGCTTTTATGCAAGTGGCTAGCCAGTTGTGCCAAGACCACTTGTTGAAGAGGCTTTCCTTGCTCCATTTAGTATTTCTTGCCCCGTTATCAAAAATTAAGGGATTGATGACTGCGGAACATTCTCTGAGTATTCAAGCCTATTCCACTTATATGAGTGCCTGTCTTTATTCCAGTACCACCCTGTTTTAATAACTATTGCTTTGTAATACAGTTTAAAATTGGGGAAAGTAATGCCTCCCATATTCTTTTTCCCAAGGATTGCTTTAGCTATTTGAGGGTGTATATTTTTCCAAATGAGTTTTAGAGGTGTTTGATACACTTCTTTGAAGAATGTCATGGATATCTTTAGAGGAATAGCATTAAATCTGTACAATGCTTTGGGAAGTATTGCCATTTTAATTATGTTAATCCTGCCAACCCATGAGCAGGGTATGTGATTTCATTTCTGCATGTCCTCTCTTATTTATTGAAGCAGGGTTTTATAGGTTTTCTTGTATAGATCCTTTATGTCTTTAGTCAAGTTGACTCCAATATATTTGAGTTTGTGTGACACTGTGAACGGGGTTGTTTTCTTAGTGTCCATTTCTGCTCTATCATTATTGGTATATTAAAAAAAGTCATTTATTTTGTGTGTTAATTTTGTAGCCTGCCACATTGCTATATGATTCTTTTTTATAGAAGATTTTTGGTAGAATCATTAGTGTTTTCTAAATATAGTATCATGTCATATGCAAACAGTGAGAGCTTGACTTCTTCCTTTCCTATCTGGATTCCCCTGATATTTTTTTCTTGCCTAATCACTATAGCAAGTACTTCCAGTGCGATGTTGATAGGAGTGATGAGAGAGGACAGCCTTGTCTTGTACCAGAATTTAGAAGAAAGGCTTTTAGTTTTTCTCCATTGAGATAACATTTACCATTGGCTTGTGGTAGATGGCCCTAACTATATTGAGAAAGGTTCCTTTCATTCCCATCTTGTTGAGAGTTTTTATCAAGAATGGGCATTGGATCTTATCAAGTGCTTTTTCTGCATCTATTGATTTGATCATGTGCTTTTTATTTTTTTTGTTGTTGATGTTGTGTATTATGTTGATAGATTTACAGATGTTAATCCATCCTTGCATTCCTGGGATGAAACCTACTTGGTCATGGTGAATGACCTTAATGATGAGGCATTGGATCCTATTTGCCAGGATTTTATTGATAATCTTTTCATCTGTGATTATCAGAAATATTTGTTTGTACTTTTCTTTTTGGGCAGCATCTCTGTCTCAGTTTGGTATCAAGGTGATGTTGCTTCATAAAAACTATTTGGAAGTGTTCCTGTTTTTTCAATTTCATGAAAGAGCCAGGAAAGGATGGGAAAATAATTTCTTTTGAAAGGTTTGAAAGAGTTCATTAGTAAAGTCATCTGGGCCAGAACTTTTATGTTTGGGCAAACATTTTATTGCCATTTTAATGTCCTCAATAGTGATGGGGGTGTTTAGATGTGCTACTTCCTCCTTATTCAACCTTGGAAGTTTATAAAATCCAAAAACTTATACATTTCTTCCAAGTTCTCAAGTTTCATGGCATAGAGTTTCTCAAAGTAGTTTCTAATTACCCTTTGAATCCCTGCAATATCTGTAGCGATCTTCCCCTTTTTGTTTCTAATACGGGTTATCAAGTCTCTCTCTCGCACTTTCTTTGTGAGTTTTGCCAGTGATCTATCAATCTTATTATTTCAAAGAACCAATTTCTACTTTCTTTGATCTTTTGGATGGTTTTTGCGTTTTCACTTCATTGACTTTTGCTCTAAGCTTTGTTATTTTCTTCTATGACTATTTCTTTTTTTCCCTCCTACCTATTTTTTGGTTCCTTTGGTTGATCATGTTATAATTTTATAAGCTGTGTCATTAAATTGTTCAGGAATGCCCCTTCTTTCTTTCTTTCTTTCTTTCTTTCTTTCTTTCTTTCTTTCTTTCTTTCTTTCTTTCTTTCTTTCTTTCTTTCTTTCTTTCTTTCTTTCTTTCTTTCTTTCTTTCTTTCTTTCTTTCTTTCTTTCTTTCTTTCTTTCTTTCTTTTCTTTCTTCTTTCTTTCTTTCTTCTTTCTTTCTCTCTTTCTTTCTTTCTTTCTCTCTTTCTCTATCTCTTCCTTCCTTCCTTCCTTCCTTCCTTCCTTCCTTTTCCTTCCTTCCTTCCTTTTCCTTCCTTCCTTCCTTCCTTCCTTCCTTCCTTCCTTCCTTTTCCTTCCTTTTCTCTTCCTTTCTTTCTTTCTCTCTCTTTCTCTTTCTTTTTTTCTTTCTTTCTTTCTCTCTCTTTCTTTTTCTTTCTTTCTTTCTTTCTTTCTTTCTTTTTTTCTTTCTTTCTTTCTTTCTTTTTTTTCTGATCTTTGCTTGCAACGCTATAAATTTTTCTCTCAGTACCACTTTTGCTGTGTCCCATAAATTCTGATAGTTTGTGTCTTCATTGTTATTTGTTTCCAGGAAAGTTTTCATTTCCTCTTTGATTTTATCTCGGATCACTGGTTGTTCAGTAGTAGGCTATTTAATTTCCATGTGTTAAAGTTTTTCTTCTGTGTCTCTCTGTAGTTCACATCTAATTTCAGAGCCTTGTGGTCAGCAAAGGTAGCCTGCAAAATTTCTATTCTCTTGATTTTATGGAGGTATGTTTTATGTGCCGGCATGTGGTCTATTCTGGAGAATGCCCCATGTACATTGAAGAAGAATGTGTATTCAGGTTTCTGGGGATGGAGTGTCCTATACATATCTTCTAAGTCTCTTTCTTCCATTTCTCTTTTCAGGGCTAGTATATTTTTGTTGGGTTTCAATCTGGTTGACCTATCAAGTGCTGACAGGGCCAGTTTGAGGTCTCCCACAATTATTTTATTATTATTGATATCGTCTTTCAAATTTGTCAGTAATTTATTAGATATTTTGCTGGTCTCTCATTGGGTGTGTATATGTTTAGTAGTGCAATTTTTTCCTGTTGCACGTATCCCTTAATTAGTATGAAGTGTTCATCTTTGTCCCTTACAACTTTTCTTTATTTTTTTTTCCACTTTTTTGAGTCTAAAGTCTGTGTCATCTGATATTAATATAATATGGTCATTTTAGCTTTTTTAAAGGTGTTGTTTGCTTGGATGATTTTCCTCCAGCCTTTGATTTTGAGTCTATGTTTGTTCTCACTGTTCAGGTGTTTTTGTTGTAGGCAGCAGAAGGTTGGATTTATCTTTTTGATCCATTTAGCTACTCTGTCTCTCTTAACTGGTGCATTTAGTCCATTGACATTGAGGGAAATGATTGTCATGGGATTTAATGGCATCTTTGTGCATAAATTTGGTTTGTCTGTCTATCTATTTTGTCTTAAAGTAGACCTTTTAGTTTTTCCTTTAAGACTGGTTTTGCAGTTTCTGAGCTGTTGCTTATCTGAGAAGCTATATATCCTTCCTTCAAACATGAACATGAGTTGGGCTGGGTACAATATTTTAGGTGAAGGTTCCATTTCATTCAGTCTTGTCACAATATCCCACCACTGTCTTCTGGACTTGAGCATTTTCTCTGACATGTCTTCTATAAATTGTAAGTATGCTCCTTTGAATGGAATTTTCCTTTTTGATCTCGCAGCTTTCAGTGTTTTATCTTTTTCTGTCGGATTAGTCGTTGTGACTAGGATGTGACTTGGGGTACTTTTCTTCTGCTCTCTTTTAGCTGGTACTCTTTGAGTGTGCTGGATTTGATTGCATGCAGTCTTTAGCTCTGGGAGTTTCTCTGTGATGCTCTCTTTGACTGTTGATTCTTCCTGGGGATCTCCTTCCTGGCCTCTGGGATTCCGATGATTCTTATGTTGTTTCTGTTGAGTTTATCAAATGTATCAAATTTATCAAGTTTCTCTATTTTTACCTGTTCACATTCTTTGAGTACCTTTTCCATTGTCTGATAGTTTGCCTTAAGGTTCTTTTACATTCTCTTCTGCTGTATAAAATTTTTCTGCATTTCATCTTCCAGTTCACTGATTCTGTCTTTAGCTACTGTTACCTTGTTGGAGAGGTTTTCCATTGAGATTTTCAATTCAACTACCATCTTTTTCAGACCTGTTATTTCAGTTTGGAGATTTCTGATTTATATCTCTATGTTCAATTCAGCTTGAGCCATGTTTTCTTTGATTTCTATAAGGATCTTCCATATTTCTATTCTAAACTCATCTGAGAGATTAATCAAATGGTTGGTATTTTTTGGATCATCATAGCTATCATCTTCATTCTCTGTGCATGGTATTTGCCATGTCACGCTTGCCATGTACCTCTTCTCATGCTTGTAGTGTGATTTTTTTCTATGTGTTATGGTTCATTAGTTAGAAAGAGCATGTGGCCACTCTGCTTTGCAGCTGTGCTCTTCTGAAGCCTCTATAAGACAGTTTCCTTGGCCTTCTTAGGAGAGTTTCAGGAGACAGAATAGAAAAGAAACAGGCAAAGGAGACAGATCATCTCAGGCTCTCTCCAGGTTGCTACACTCACAGCAGGGTCAGATACCTCGGGCCTTCACAGACAAAGGAGCTACCTTTCTGCTGGGTTGCCTATGGTAGGCAGTTTTCACTGGGTTTTTCTTGGCCTTTCTGCTGAGGTCTTTCCTGGTCAGAAGTGGGAGTCAAACAAGGCGATTTTGAGCATCTGGGTACTTTTTGTCACATTGAGTTTTGCTGGTGCCCAATATTAGCAGAGGTCGAACTCTAACTGGAAGTTTCTAGTACAGTTGTTGACTTCTGAGAATCTGGGAAAAATATTTCAAGATTTGGAGAGGATAATTTCTCCCAACGCAGGAAAACACTTAGCCATGTATGCATTTGTTAGAGAAGCACCACTGCTAATCTCTAAATTAACCAGGGTCTTCTTCCTCTGAGTTTCAGTCTTCCTTCTGCGGGATCTATCTTTGCTCCTTTCTTTTCATATGGGAAACAAGCAGTATGTCCACAAATTGAATATCTGTGATCTCCAAATAATTCTCTACCTCCTCTTCTTCCTTTGGGGAAGGTTAAATACACCACTGAAGTAAAGTTCTCCAAGAGCAACTTCTGAGTGCAGAGTCAGAAGTAACTTCTGAGCACCAGTGAGCCAGGAGAAGTCAGGTGCACTTGGGCCCTGCCTTCCTCTTTTCCCTATGGCCCTTCCAGCGGAGCTCCAATTGGGGGTCCAGTTGGAGCCTGTTTGAATAGGGCTGGTAGGATCCAGGTGGGCTGGGGTTTCATTGCTAGTGGGGCAATCATGGGCCCCACTAATCACAAAAGCCTGAAATTATATCTCTAAACTAAGTACATTTTAGTTCATTTGAATTTCCACATGCTGTGACTAGTGACTGTTTTGTAGAGTTTAACTTTAAAAAATTTCTGTTACTCATGTTAACATAAAGAATTTAACTAATTTTACTACTGCACTATCTTACAACAGTTTTACCTCTATTTCAGAATTTTTCTTTTAGCTATCAATAAATTTGAATTTTAAAAAATTTCCCTCTTCTTATGCTAATTACACTTATGTTTCTTTGTGTAAACGTTTAGTCAACTAAATATATATTAGATTCTATAACTTTTTACACATCTCATTGTGAGTTGGTGATTCCACATGGGACTGGCTGGTCAATTTTTTCCTATCTATGTCTGTGATTCATTAATGATATTTAAGAAAAATTAGACATTATTAAAGAAAGATATGACAAGGACACTTTCTTGCAGACCCCTCTCAAATCCATTCAGCTGATTAGTCAGGGCATGATGACTGACATGCAAGCAATAGAAAGGGATGAAACTGCTGTACTAAACAAATTTTCAAGAGCTCATAGTATATAAAATTAATAGTGAACTAATTATGTAATAATTTAATAAGATTGAAATATTATATGGGGACTAATAATGCTTAATGTTTGAATACTTAAGATTCACAGAAGAAAAACTGAAATTAAGTGAATGAATATTTGTACTTCAGCAAAATGTTTATTCACCACAATATAACTCTTTAAAGTACTAAATAGATTATAAAAATTATAGTGAGAGAGTGATATATTTTATACAGAATGCTTCCTGAATTACAGATTTTGATTAAATTTCTTCAAAAAAATAAGAAAATTAGCTCTGTTAAAATCTCTTCTCTAATTGCAAATTCCAAAATATCTCTCTCTCTATACAAATATAAATATAAAATATATAAAAACTATCATTAAAACAATTATAAAGAACTGCAAATATGGGGGAAAATTCATATTTTTTATCTGCCATAAAAATAAATATCTCTAAAGCAATGGTCCTCAAACTACAGCCCACGGGCCACATATTGTATTTATTCCCATTTTGTTTCTTCACTTCTAAATAAGATATATGCAGTGTGCATAGAAATTTGTTCATAATTTTTGTTTTTACTATAATCTGGCCCTCCAACAGTCTGAAGGACAGTGAACTGGCCCCCTGTTTAAAAATTTTGAGGACCCCTGTCTAAAGAGTGACAAATGACACAAAATTATTATAGTATATTAGAAATAAAATTCTTCAAATTCAGTAATTTTCTCTAAAGAATAAGAAGATAAATCAGTGGCCGGAGAGATAGCATGAAGGTAAGGCGTTTGTCTTTCATGCAGAAGGTCATAGGTTCAAATCCAGGTATCCCATAGAGTCCCCTGTGCTTGCCAGGAGCGATTTCTGAGCACGGAGCCAGGAATAACCCCTGAGCGCTGCTGGGTGTGACCCAAAAACCAAAAAAAAAAAAAAAAAAAAGATAAATCATACTTGAGTAACAATATATAAAGAGCACTATTGCGCATTTGACATCGACATATATTGGTTACAATGCAAATACAAGAAAAAAATAAATTCTTGAGAACTTACTTTAAGGTAATCATAAAAGGATATTTGAGAATACCAGACAGTAATAAAACATAAAACATAAAAAATAATAAAGTTAAGTTTTCTTGCTTTTCCTTAGAAACATTCAGTGCTTGTGAACAACCAAGTAGTAGCTAGAAATTTTAAGAGGAAAATATTACCTAAAGTTATATTAGCATATTTAAAAATGATATTGGAATTATGTGTGAAAAATAAATGTTTACAATATTGTAAAGCACCAATATTAGTCAATAAAAATAATAAACAGTCTCAGATATTCCTTTTCCTGTTTCCTTTTCTTGCATTTTCCTTTCATAATATTTTTCAGGTATATTATATTCTATATGTATATCTAGTGAGCAAAATATATGGTGAGCAAAATAATTCACCACAATGTCTAAGACATAATAAATAATCAGCATTATAATTTCATACACTGATATAAGTTATTAATATCATATTTAATAATTTATAGTGAGAATTCAAAGGGAAATAAAGTTAAGTATAAGGCAAAGAGCTCTTAGCTGGTTGCTATTTCAACTGAGGCCCCTGAAAAATAACATGTATATGGGATCTGAGTGTTATTGTACCCTTGAAAGGGTTCAATAAAGGTGATTTTCAGATAGAAATATCAATGATTATAAGACTAGAGATAAATATGTCCTTAATCAATTGAAAGAATTTCTGAGGCTAAGATAGCTGTGGCATAATGGGAAGGAATTAACTGTTCAAGAGGATAAAAATTGGAGAGGAATCCAGCAGTGTTAGTATCACTAGATGGAGTATGGCAAATACTTAAAAATTTCTGTAACTGAGAAGTCAGCCTATTTTGTGGACCTGGGACTTCCAAGAAAGATATGGCTTGTATAGGCAGCTAAGTGATTAACTTAACTCACAATTAGGGGGAAATGAGGATAATATAGAAATGAATAAAGGGCATTAGATCCCTATTGCCTTTATATCTCATCCAGCCCATGTAGGTGATATTTTTCATGCCTCATCTTTGGCTTGCAGGCAATAGATTCTTGGTTTCCACTAAACAATAAGTATAGTTGTAGTTGGTGGTCAGATACCATTTACTGCATACAATTAAGTAGAACAAAGGAGCACACATTGAATCTGGACCAGACAACGCTTGTTTCTTACAAGGGAAATAAACTCAGGACACTTTATGAAGGCTCTGTGTTTCTTAGTGAGGGGGTGATTTAGGTTCCAGGCTCATTTTCATGCAGTCAAGAGTGATAATAGCAAGCTACAAAAGTGAGATTGCTTTTTGCCTTCTCTCTTAATTTAATGGATAGGTACTGGAGGATTTTAACTTACGAAAAGTTGAATTGCCTCAGAAAATCTTTACTGGATAAATTAATAAATATGAGAGATAGCACAGCGGCGTTTGCCTTGCAAGCAGCCGATCCAGGACCAAAGGTGGTTGGTTCGAGTCCCATATGGTCCCCCGTGCTTGCCAGGAGCTATTTCTGAGCAGACATCCAGGAGTAACCCCTGAGCAACGCCGGGTGTGGCCCAAAAACAAAAACAAAAACAAAAAAAAGTAAAAGATTCTTATGGAGAAAATGTAAAATTTTAATGAGACATTAATATATTTGTTTAAAATTATCACATACTAAATTCATGTTATCAATTCCATATGCCAATAAGCCTCCTTTTATAATTATCTCCAATTCCACACATACCTTAAATTTTTATCTGATTGTACCCCTACTTCTCCTGTCATTATTTAATATTATTGTCGTTAGGTATTCCTTCATAAGCAGTCACTAACTTCATTTTTCTAACTTGATGCTGCACTGAAACTTGTCGTTACTGTTAAAGTCACGATCTCTATTATCTCAATTCCAATTATATCAATTAACAGCTATCACATTCTTCTTTTCTGCTCAATATTATTTCAGGCATTTTTTTCATGACTATATTTAATTTAATCAATACAATCCTTCTATAACATTTCTCAGTGACTCATTCTAAATTACATTACTATTATCTTAAATGCCACAGATTATCATTTAATTGTTTTCTTTTCATCTACTCTCAACTATTTTGGTCAAGTGTAGACCCAGCATATTCTTGTAGCAACACATTAACCTCAATTTAATGAATTTCTCATGTTATGTTGTTCTTGTATTCTCTTTTTTTAGAAATATATTTCCATGGTGACAGATCTTATTTTGAATTCATAATTAGCCATACAAAATGAGCTAAAATTGAAACATAATATAAGATTTTAGAATAGTCAACAAAGTGTCCTTTTATTGATGTCAAATTCTCATTGTTTTTGCCTAACTAAAACAAAATCTTGTTTCCCATAACTGATAGAAAGAAAAAACATTCAGAAGATTGTTTCTGTAAATTCTCACAACCATATCTGCACTGCAGGCACTAAAATTTGCATGCTCAGTTTCCCCTGTTATTATAAGTTAACCCTCATTACTGCTACCTAGAGCCAGTTTTTCCACTTAGCACTGCAAACAATATTTCTTCATTTATTTAAGAAAACAGACCTACTATTTTCTGGTCTGCCTACAGCAGTATCCATTCTTCCTTTTATAAAAAACAATTTTGATATTACATAAATGAGCTTGAATAATTCTTATTTAAAAATAATACTATTCTCACTTGTATAACTGAAATATATTGTAAGAAGCCAAAATTATCAACAAAAGCTTCTTTTATTTTGTGAAAAATATAAAATATGACATGCATAATCTCTAGAGAAAATCACAGAAATTAATAGACACAAAATATTAAAATTATAGCCAGAAAGATTCTTGAAGATGTAAAAGATATGCAGCTTCCTTTTCCATGTCAGTTCTGAAATATGGTACAGGCTGACCATCTAAATTTGTGCAAAGGTTGCTATGTTGACTTCCCGGACGTCACAAACTCAGGCTAACATCGGGCATAAAGCATCTGGAAAGCTAAGTAAAATTCTATATCTGTTAACAGTAACTGAAAGACAATGCTTCCTCCCCATCCTCATGTAAAAAAGAACTTTGATAATGCAGCAAAAGAAAACCCACTAGGTTAAGCATTGTGTGTGCATATGTATGTGTGTGTGTTTGTGTGTGTGTGTGTGTGTGTGTGTGTGTGTATAAGAAAGGGATTAAAAGTCCTTTATAAGATACTATTTACTGTATTTTCCGGCCTATAAGACAACTTTTGAAACAAAAAGTTTCTTTTATATGCTGAGTATATCCCAAAAAATGTTTCAATATGCCGTTAAACGAAAATTGTTTGAATATTGCCACAAAATAAATTTTCCAACTCGAATCTGCACTAATCACTGTAAGGCTGCTCAGATGCCTCTCTAACTCAGCCAATCCAAGCAGGCTTTTTATGCATGAAAATTAGACAATGTTCTAGACCCGAATCTACACTGTACAAAGCCTGCTTAGATTGGCCAGAGTCAGAGAGGAAGCTTATTACAGTATAACCTTTGAACCTTTGCTTGTTGTGATTGGCTCACTGTTGTACATACAGTTGCAACACAGGAACATTCTGTCTGATACAGTGAATATAGGCCTAAACCTATGTTTTAACTGTAACATTAGGGGGTCGTCTTATATGCCCGGTCGTCTTATACGCCGGAAAATACGATAATTACTCATTTGTATCATATACAAATATATCTTATAATCATTCCATTGTTAGTATATCTTTGAACTTTTCTGGATGTGTTTCTCCTACAAAGTGGTTAAATGTGTTAAGTTTAATATAGAGCGTTTATACTATTTAAGTGTCCCACAGAGAATTTATATATTTATTTTAATCTCAGTTTTAAGATAAATAAAGCTATGTATTTTATTTAAATACATATTTAAATTACTCTAGAACACTCAATATTATTAGAATAATTTTTATGAATTTTAGAATAATTATTATATTACCCTAAATTATAAATTTTCCAATATCAAGACTCATTTCAGATTAAGCTAAATCTGAACTATTATAACTTCCACTTACTAGAATCTTACTAGACATATCAGAATATTTTCCTCAACAATGTTTTAGGACGTGCACTTACATCTTAAGTTTTTATTTTGCCTATTCCCCAACTCCATCCACATCTGCCTTTCACCAACCATTAATATGTTACTATAAAGTAATTCACAGTATCTTCCCAATTGTTACTTCAAGGACATGCTATTCTACAAACTGCCTGGTCAAAATGTTTGTAAAATTTATTGATAGTCAGATCAGATATTCATAACTAATTATGAGGAAAAACTTATTTCCTACAGATCTTCTTGAAATCCTATTTACATGCAACCTATTTATTTATTTTTCTATTAAATTTTTAAACTTTTTGACTTTGGAGCCACATAGAGTAGTTTTCGGGCTTACTTAACACTCCATTCTCAGAGGACACTCCTAGCAATGTTCAGGGATCCTGAGCGGTATTGAGGATCAAACCTGGGTTAGCAGCATACCATTTAAGATCCTTATCCATTCTTTGATCTCTTCAAATTCTTACATATTTTTAAAGATACATTGTTTATTGTATATTAATCCAATAGTCATTACTTTTGAACTAAAAATTCAAATATCTCCCAAAACACTTATAAAAATTAAACACTTGATTAAACATTTATTTTACTTTTATATTGCATAGTAATCAAGTTTGATTTTGGATTAGTGGAGCATAAAACTTTTGGTATTTTTTTGGCAGCCATTGCAACACTAAAAAGAACAATTGCAGCAAAATTCTTATAATTAAATAAAATCCTAGGAACACAATTTTGCTGAGTTAGAATATTGTTTTTCTCAGCTCGGTTTATTCTTTAAGGCATAAAATAAAATAATAGAACTTTTTCACTGTATAAGAAGCTAAATATGAAAATACAATGATATATGTAAAATGTGTTGTGCTCTGTATGAAATATTTTTCTTTAAAACTAAGTATAATATTACTAAAATCATACATCTTCAAATGTGCTAATTTTCAGACTGAAGTATTTTGCACATTGTTATATTGAAGCAATTTACTTCTGACAATGGACTTTATTTTGTTATATTTTTTTCTTAATATTATCTTTGGTTATAATAGAAGAAACACTATTGAATTTTGTAAGTAACTCCTCCAGGCAATAACTGGATTTTCAGTTAGACCAGAAAAGGTACACATGGGAAAAATTCTAACAGAAGTCTCATGAAAGAAAAGTATTAGGTAACTTAAGGTAATATTTTTCACAATGGGTGATATGCATGAGGTTATTTATTTAGTTACAATCCTTTTATGCCCTGAATTAATTAAAAATAAAATATTTTCTCCACAAAAATGCTAAAAATGTTTTGTACAGAGTGATTTTCTAAGATTATTATAAATTATAATATAGAAATATAGTGATGTCTTAATTTTTTCATGCAATACACTACTACAATTTTCCCACACAATAATGTAAATGTATAGTTTTGGTATATTATAATAAAATAATTTTAGCAATAATAATTTTATTTTTAATTGAATATATTTTCTAGAATAATGTGAACAACACATCCAAAATAGGCCAAATTACTTGAAAATTAGTATAAAATTTTTTTTACTTCTTTTATTGCCATCAGTATTTGATAGCTGATGAAAACTAAATTCCAGATAGTGACATCAATTTTACAGGTAAGAAAAGAACATGGTATTTTCATTACTATAAAATACACTTTACACTCCCCACCTTTTAATTATTTTTACTGACATAATAAAAAGGAAAAAACAAAAAACAATTAAACAAATGGACTTGCTCCAAACAATAGCTTCTTCACAGAATAGGAAATTGCAACAAAAGCAAAAGATATTTCACCGAATAAGAGAAAATATTCAAATATCTAAGTCTGGCAAGGTATTAATGCTCAATATATATATATATACAAACAGAAATAAAGAAATAACATTATAAAATTTGAATGACACTTCTACAAATAAGATATAAAGAGCCAATAAGCACATGAAAATGTTTTCATAAAATCTTATTATTGGGCCGGGCGGTGGCGCTAAAGGTAAGGTGCCTGCCTTGCCTGCGCTAGCCTTGGACGGACCGCGGTTCGATCCCCCGGTGTCCCATATGGTCCCCCAAGCCAGGAGCAACTTCTGAGCGCATAGCCAGGAGTAACCCCTGAGCGTTACCGGGTGTGGCCCAAAAAACCAAAAAAAAAAAAATCTTATTATCAATAAAATGCAAATAAAAAATTAAAACATACATTGATATGTCATTCCACAACTGTAAGCATAGCTATTATTAGAAAGACAGAAACAAACAAATCATGGAGAGAACAAAAAAAATAAGGAGGCCTTGGTAATATCTGAACCTGTCATGCTCCATAGACTCACTATTTTCAAGAGATGTCAACAAAGCTGTGAAAAATTATGAGTACATTGTCCAGGCAGCTGAAAGCTGGCAATCTCAGGAAGAGAGAATGTGCCAAGTCCCTGCCCTTCCAAAGCCATGTGGGTGATGATGCACCCAACACCCACAATCACCACTTTGCTAATGGCCCTGCAACACCATTCCTACACAGATCTCTGCAGAGACACCAATTTTAAGGTATGACAGTAATTGGGCTGATATCACCAGTTCTATTTTTGGAGTGAGTGCATGTGCCCTCTCCCACCTTCTCATACTTACAGAAGCCTTGGCAGTCAAAAACAAGACCAACAAAAAAACCCCACAGTATTATTAATACTGCTTGGAATTCCTGGATTGTATGTCCATATTTGCAGTCACAAAACTACTTCATTTTTATTTAATACTGTCTGTCATCTCTTTAGGAACACATCAATTTACGTGTCGATGTGTATCTGAAGCCACCTCGTGTTCAGAAACAAAAGAAGTAACAGAATGATCAACTAGCAACAAGCGTTTGCTAAAACGTCTGATAACAAATTAATGACCTTATTTGAGATAAAATGATTTTTATAGATTGGTGTAGCTGTACTTCTTTTCTCTTCTTCTTTTTCTTTCTTGTATTTTTTTTACCTTTTTCTAGAATACTTTTGCTCCACATACCTGAAAACAAACGAATTATGATCAACTATGTCAATCATGCTCTTTAAATAAAGTAAATTAAATTTAAAAATAATTTTAAAAATTTAAATTAAAAAATAAAAATAGAAACCTCATATACATTCACTATACAATGTATACAATGTATACAAGTGATACATTCTGCTATCACTTGTTGTACCTTTGAGGCACTATTAATTATTAAAGTAGCAATTTAAACAAGATTCATTTTCTAATACTAATAAGATTTTTTTCTATTTTTCCTTCTATAGCTTCTTTGAAGAACATATTAAATATAGACGTTCATATATTTCACCACTTATCTTTTCTTTCAGTTTTACCAATCTTTATATTTTCCATCGTGCTGTTTTCTGGAAAGACTTACTTGGTATTTTCCCTCTCCTGATCAAATTTCAACCTGCTAATTAAATCATCTTAATGTAATTTAATATTTAAAACTTATTTTCTTTATCTGCATGAAGAAAGACAATGGCCTAATAGATACCTCGATCACCAAAGGTGCAAGGAGAAGGAAACAAACTCAGTAGAAGAAAAGAAACATACACTTCAAAGAAGTTGCAGTAATGGATATAGCTGCCTACACTGAACAGGTATTCAATCAACTGTTCATCATAGAGACCTATAAATGGTATAATACTCTTATCCACAGAAACAGGTGCTGCTTTCGGAAGCCAAGGACTCTCACTGCAGAGCTCACTCTCAGAATATTTCAATATCTCAATTACTTTACGTCTACAGTAACTCTTTAACTTTTTCTTACTCTTTAATAGTTTGCTTCCAGAAAAGAAATCTGGATGCTTGAGACATGGTAAATGATATACCATGGGGTAGACTCCTCATATAAAGCCCACTAAAATATTGCTAATTACTCCTGATTGAAAAATCAGAAACTTCACTTTACCCCAGCAAGCTGCCAGCTGACTCCCAGCCCTCTATGTCACACCCTGGGAAAAACCCACAGACACCACTTCCACACATCCACTCTGAGGTAATTTTTCTCCCACCTCCCCTCACTGTAGACTATTGCATGCCACGGATTCAGCTCCTGAGAGTCCCTCAGCTTGAGGACACTACCTGATGCCCAATGTCTGTGAACCATTTCTCAGACTCCAGAAGACAATGGGGCAGAATGAAACTGTACTCTGGATTCTACACCCCCCCCAGCTATCTCAAAATACTTAAAGGGGATTTCTATATTTCTTTGTATGTTTCTGTAGGTGCATTTCCATATTAGATATAAATTTTTAGAGTCTATTTTCGTATGTAGAGGTAGCTTCCCCTATCCCTTTTCTTACTAGGAAATTCTTGTAGAAAAGTCTTGGTTGGGTTATGAGCTCAAGTTACAATCAAGTTATAGATATTGTTAAGCTTGCTATTTTAAACCCCATATGCATCAGGAGAACCATGTGGCATTGTTTCTTTTTGCACAGGCACACTAAAATGGGGAAATCATACATATAGAAAGAATTCTTATGTAAATGGATTGGCAGGATTAACACCATTAAAATGGCAATACTCCCCAAAGCATTATACAAATTTAATGCGATCCCCTTAAAAATACCCATGACATTCTTCAAAGAAATGGATCAAACACTTATGAAGTTCATCTGGAACAATAAATATTCTCGAATAGCTAAACCACTCCAAGGGAAAAGGAAAATGGGAGGCATTACTTTCCCCAACTTTAAACTGTACTACAAAGCAATAGTTATTAAAACAGCATGGTATTGGAATAAAGACAGACCCTCAGATCAGTGGAATAGGCTTGAGTTATCAGAGAACATTCTCCAGGCATACAATCACCTAATTTTTGACAAAGGAGCAAGAAATCCTAAGTGAAGCAGGGAAAATCTCTTCAACAAGTGGTGCTGGCAGAACTGGTTAGCCACTTGCAAAAAAGCGAACATAGACCCCCAGTTAACATCATGTACGAAGGTAAAATCCAAATGGATTAAAGACCTTTATATTAGACCAGATACCATAAGGTATATAGAACAACACATCGGTAAAACACTCCATGACATTGAGACTAAAGGTATCTTCAAGGAGAAAACTGCACTTTCCAAACAAGTGAAAGCAGAGATTAACAGATGGGAATACATTAAACTGAAAAGCTTCTGCACCTCAAAAGAAATAGTGCTCAGGATACAAGAGTCACCTACTGAGTGGAAGAAACTATTCACCCA
This sequence comes from Suncus etruscus, assembly GCF_024139225.1. Lineage (NCBI taxonomy): Eukaryota > Metazoa > Chordata > Mammalia > Eulipotyphla > Soricidae > Suncus > Suncus etruscus. The sequence continues at coordinate 131,379,116 of NC_064851.1, forward strand.
ACATCCTTTAGATAAGGGGCTAATATCCAAAATATACAGGGCACTGACAGAACTTTACAAAAGAAAAATCTAATCCCATCAAAAAATGGGGAGAAGAAATGAACAGACACTTTGATAAAAAAGAAATACAAATGGCCAAAAGACACATGAAAAAATGCTCCTTGTACTAATCATCAGAGAGATCAGAGAGATGCAAATCAAAACAACGATGAGATACCACCTCACACCACAGAGATTGGCGCACATCACAAAGAATGAGAACAATCAGTGCTGGCGGGGATGTGGAGAGAAAGGAACTCTTATCCACTGCTGGTGGGAATGCCATCTAGTACAGCCTCTATGGAAAGCGATATGGAGGTTCCTTCAAAATCTGAAAATTGAGCTCCCATTTGACCCAGCTATTCCACTCCTAGGGATATACCCTAGGAACACAAGAATACAATACAAAAATCCTTTCCTCACACCTATATTTATTGCAGCACTATTCACAATAGCCAGGATCTGGAAACAACCAAGATGCCCTTCAACAGACGAATGGCTAAGGAAACAGTGGTACATATACACAATGGAATATTATGCAGCCATCAGGAGAGATGAAGTCATGAAATTTTCCTATACATGGATGTACATGGAACCTATCATGCTCAATGAAATAAGTCAGAAGGAGAGAGAGAGATGCAGAATAGTCTCACTCATCTATGGGTTTAAAGAAAAATAAAAGTCATTTTTGTAACAATCCTCAGAGACAATGAGAGGAGGGCTGGAACACCAGCTCACTCCATGAAGCTCACCAGAAAGAGTGGTGAGCACAGTTATAGAAATAACTACTCTGAGAACTACCATAATCAAGTGAATGAATGAGGGAACTGGAAAGCCTGTCTGGAGTAGAGGTGGGGGTGGGGTGGGATGGAGGGAGATTTGGGACATTGGTGGCGGGAATGTTGCACTGGTGAAGAGGGGTGTTCTTTATATGACTGAAACTTTATCACAATCATTTATGTAATCAAGATATTCAAATAAAGAGAAAAAATTTAAAAGAAAGAAAGAAAGAAAATGAAAGAAAGAAAGAAAGAAAGAAAGGAAAGAAAGAAAAAGAAAGAAAGAAAAGAAAGAAAGAAGAAAAAAGAAAGAAAAGAGAGAAAGAAAGAAAGAAGAAAAGGAAAGAAAGAAAGATAGAAAGAAAGAAAGATAGAAAGAAAGAAAGAAAGAAGAAAGAAAGAAAGAAAGAAAGAAAGAAAGAAAGAAAGAAAGAAAGAAAGAAAGAAAGAAAGAAAGAAAGAAAGAAAGAAAGAAAGAAAGAAAGAAAGAAAGAAAGAAAGAAAGAAAGAAAGAAAAGAAAGAAAGAAAGAAAGAAAGAAAGAAAGAAAGAA